>NW_027325996.1:0-218195 GCF_048594095.1 Paramormyrops kingsleyae
TTAACCAGTTATCAATCCAAGTCGCTACAGTTCCTAAAATACCTGTCGCTTTGAGTTTAAGTGAGAGCCTCTTGTGGGGAACAACATCAAAAGCCTTTTGGAAATCTAAATAGATGACATCATAGGCCTTCTTATCATCAACTTCCTGAGTAGCTTCCTCAAAAAACTCCAACAGATTTGTTAAACAGGATCTACCTCTCCTAAATCCATGCTGGCTATCCCTCAAAATGTTATTTGAGTCCAGGTAATCTACCATTTTCTCTTTGATTATAGCCTCCATAACTTTACCAGTTATACAAGTTAGACTGATTGGCCTATAGTTTGACAAATTACTTCTATCCCCTTTTTTGAAAATGGGCGTTATGTTGGCATGCTTCCAATCAGAAGGTACCACACCTTCAGATAAGGATTTTTGAAACAGTAATGTTAAGGGTTGGCAAATAATATCCCTCATCTCTTTTAACACTATAGGTAAGATGCCATCAGGGCCCTGTGATTTATTTATTTTGAGCTTAGCTAGGCTTTGCAAAACATCAGCTTCAGTTATATATATATTAGTTATAGACGATGTTGGATTAGTAATAAGAACTGGTAAGTTACTAGTGTCCTCAACAGTGAATACCCGTGCAAAACTATCATTGAACTCATTTACTATGTCAATGTCGTTTTCAATTATAAGACCCTTACTATCCTGCAGATTAGTGATTTCAGCTTTTAGAGCTCTTTTAGAGTTAAAATACTGGAAGAAACTTTTAACGTCATCCTTAGCCTCCAATGCGATCTTCCTTTCGACATTCCTTTTAGCTCGTCTAATGTCATTTTTTAACTCAGCCTGTAGATTTAGATACTCTTGCTTTATTATGTCATCATCAGTTATTTTCCATCTCTGGAACAAAGCCCTTTTCCTCCTTACTTTATACTTTATGTCCCTATTAAACCACCTAGGTTGCAATTTCCTTGATTTATTCTTGTTAGAAACAGGTATGAAGTCCTCTTGTACTTGCAATAATGTGCTTTTAAAAAATCCCCATGCCTCTTCAACAGTTTTGTTAATTAACTCCGTCCAGTTCACAGTTTCTAGTTTTAATCTCATACAATTGAAGTTAGCCTTCCTAACATTATATATTTTTGATTTGGACTTTGCTCTTCGGGCACTAAACTTAACCTCAAATTTAACCATGTTATGATCGCTACTGTCAAGTGGTTCTAAAACATCTAATTTACCAATCCTGTCCTGGTTATTAGACAAAACAAGATCAAGAATGGCATCTCCCCTGGTAGGGGTGTTAACAAACTGAGTAAAAAAACAATCCTGTACTAATCCCACCATGTCAAGTTCATTTTCAGAAGAGCCAGCAACAATGTCCCACTGCATCCCCGGTAGATTAAAATCACCCATAACTACCACATCATTTTTATTGCTCATAATCCTAATATCACTGTATAACAATCTGCTTTCCTCAACAGCTACATTGGGTGCTCTGTAACAAACACCGACAATTAGGCTATTTGAGTTTGTAGCATCTAATTTTACCCATATAGCTTCCGTACTTTTACTTATATCAGTAAGCTCCCTTGCCTGCAAGTTTTCCTTTACATATACTGCAACACCACCTCCCTTCTTACCTATACGGTCTTTACGGAACAATGTGTAACCATCCATATTATATTCTTGTCCATCCTTATCACTCAACCACGTTTCAGTTATTGCTATAATATCATAAGAGTCTGATGAGATAAGAGCCTCTAAATCATGAATTTTATTCCTAATACTCCTGGCGTTTAAATACAGACAACAAAGGGTAGGCCTATTACAGTGCCTACTTATAATATGATTTTTTGGGGCTTTCCGTTTCCCCCCAGTTACATACTTCCCTGCACTGGCTACCGGTCAAGTTTAGGATTGACTACAAATTATTACTATTGACTTACAAAACTCTGAATGGCCTTGCACCACAATATCTCAATGATCTTCTGGTCCCTTACAACCCTCCTCGCCTGCTTCGTTCACAAGGAGCAGGATATCTATTAGTTCCTGAAGTAGACAGGGCTACGGCAGGCTGCAGAGCATTCTCTTACAGAGCTCCGCAGCTGTGGAATGGTCTCCCGGCGGATGTGCGGGATTCAGGCACACTCTCGCTTTTCAAGTCTAGATTAAAAACGCACTTGTATAGCTTAGCGTATAGGAAACCTAGTTCTGGTTCCAGCTAGTCGCTCACTCCCAGTCAGACTAACAGTATGAGGTGAAGAGCTGGGTGGGGATCGGTGTCATTGGCTTTGGATAAACTGAGGCGTCAGTGCTGTCACTCTGGCTCTACACTAGAGTGCTGATGTTCAGGGAGTCCCCATGCCTGTGTTCCCGCCTGTCTCTCCCTATTTCTCATGCTGCTATACCCAGATCTGCCGGAGCCTAGACGAATATTGCACTCGATCGTTTTGCTTGCACTGCCTCTGGTTTCCTCAACTCTGGCTAATACACAATTATTCTTACTTCCTCCCTCACCCCTTCTGGGGTGTGCTCCATGGAGCACAATGTCGTTGAAGAGTTTATGCCTCTGCGGCCTGCAAGACAACTACCTCCACCTCCGGCACCTACCCTCCAACCTGCCTGCCCTTGGCTCAACACGATGCCTCGCCATCCACCCTGCGGCTGTGTGTCTATTAATCCTGCCATCGTGCATCAAGCACCACGTGCCTGCACCGGTCGGCCGCTGCATTGAGACATATATTTCAACCCCTGTATTAGCTTAGTCATTTCATCTTGTCTGTATTAGCTTAGTCATTTCATCTTGTTTGTTTGACTCATCTGCTGGCCCCTGGAGGATGGGCTCCCCCTTTGGGTCTGGTTCCTCCCAAGGTTTCTTCCTCTTAGGGAGTTTTTCCTTGCCACCATTGCCTTTGGCTTACTCAATGGGGGGTCCTTACGAGGCAGAAATGTAAAGATCATTGAGACATTGTGATAATGCGCTATATAAATAAAATTGAATTGAATTGAATGACAGAGACTGCAGAACTATTCAACTGCTCCAGTTACTTCTTTAATCTAATTTATGATATTTGTAAACATTCTTTAATAGACATTACCACCAAAATTCCTGTAGTAATTAACAGCTATTTTAGAGCAGAATTCACAAAGAAGCGAAACGGTGAGCTCAGCGTGTGTACAGACCCTAAACCACTGAATAAAGCACTGAAGAGGAACCATTTTCCTCTCCCTACCATTGATGACATCTTGCTATATCTAAAGAAGCTTTTCAGTGTGTGACATCAGAAATGGCTGTTGGCATGTCAAGCTGGAGGAAAACTTCAGCTACCCGACCACTTTCTCGCCCCCTTGTGGCAGGTACAGGTGGCTGTGCATACCTATGGGCATCAGCACTGCTCCAGAGATTTTCCAAAGATGACTGAGCCCTGGAACGGCTTGGAGGGAGTTCATGTGATTACAGATGGCATTTCAATCACAGGTGAGGGAGACACAATGGAACTGGCAGAGAAAGATCGTGACAGAACACTGACGTAATTTATAGACAGATGTACTGAGGAAAACATCAAGCTAAATGTAAACTAAGACTGAGACAGACGCTGTTCCATTCATAGGATATTTACTGACAGTGGATGGACTTCAAATTGATCCAGAAAAAGGCAAAGCAATCCAGCAGATGCCCAAAGCAGGGGGGCAAAGACTCCTAAAAATGGTAAATTTCTTAGCCAAGTTTTGCAGCCACCGTTCAGACCAGTGTGAGCCTCTGCGACAATTGACCCATGAAGGCAGTTTGTGGGAGTGGACAGACATTCAGGATGCTGCATTCTCCAAAATCAGAGAGTCCATTGTGAATGCACCGGTACTGAAATATTATGATCCCAAGGAAGACTTGATTCTCCAGTGTGATGCTTCAGACACCAGTTTGGGTGCAGCTGTGATACAATGCAGGAAACCAGTGGCTTTTGGGAGCAGAGCACTCATGCAAACTGAGCAAGGATATGCTCAGATAGAAAAGGAGCCTCTAACAATAGATACTTCATTGATGCCTGTGGAAAGATTCTCTTTATCCTTCCCCCAAACTGCTCTCCTTAGGCAAAGGGGAACCTGGCTGTGAAGGGCAGCCACCCATGGCAGTGCCCAGGAAGCTGGGGGTTAAGGGCCTCATTTAAAGCAGCCACAGACATGCTGAGGTTGGGCTTGAACCAGTGACTTTCCAATCACAGCCACAGAGGCTTAACCCACTGAGCCACACACTGCCTCCAGTGCTTCCCTATTCTGTATGGCATGGAGAAGCTTCACCAGTGTACCTTCATTGCGTGCACATAAGAGGCTGCAATGCATACTGCTGCATCTACAGTGGTCTGACATGTAACCTGCTACCAACAGGAGCGACCCGATCATGCAGGTAGATTACAGTGGACCAGTGTCTAGGTTTGTAGGGAGAGGTAAGGATTGGAGAGTCGGACACAATGAATAGCAAGGGCCTCAGTTAACTTCAGATATCAATGTATTTCAAGATAATTTACTGAAAGAGACACAAAAATCACATTTAAATTTGACAGCAAGAAGTCTTTGGACAATCAGTTCAACTTTGTACAATAGCACCTCCGAAAAGTTTCTCTCTGTCTTTCTTGCTAGTTATTTCTCTTTACCCCCCAGTCAAGGAGGAATCAAATGCAGAAGCACATTGTACAGTAGGAGATGTAAGGTGCAACACACATTAAAAGCTGTTTTTGTGTGAACATTATAAAACAGATTAATACATATTAAGCAGTTTGAAACTTTACATTCAGACCTACATCAGTCAGAAAAAGCAGGCGATGACCAGCCCAACCAGCAGCTCCATCTCTGATTGTACAGAATCCCTTGTCAGGGTAACTTCTGAAGTCATGACTAAACTAATTTACAGCTTCACCAGTTATATTAACCCTCAATGGGTCCTTGTCAGAAAGTTACGTTCCAGGTCCTTGGGGTTCAAGTTGCACCCCTATCCATTGGCATATATAATTCAATGGTACCAAGCTCAAATTCAATTAACTAAAGTTAAGATACATTTATTAGTTAACTGCATGATGCTTGCACAGCTTACGCAGTGAGATAGTGCAGTTAAAGGGGTTGCGGGCGTTGGGGGGGGGGGGGGGGCAGCAGAGGGGACTGGTCATATAATGCACATTCCGACTGTATCCTCTTGCAGAATGTGTCGAAGAGCTTCAGCTGTGGAATACCTAGCCATGGTGTTATATCTTTTCTAACAGTTGAAATGTAAACAAAACAAAATGGCTGACT
Source organism: Paramormyrops kingsleyae (assembly GCF_048594095.1). Lineage (NCBI taxonomy): Eukaryota > Metazoa > Chordata > Actinopteri > Osteoglossiformes > Mormyridae > Paramormyrops > Paramormyrops kingsleyae. Next base: position 5,270 of record NW_027325996.1, read on the forward strand.
TTTTTTAATATCCGAAAATGTTCTAGAATATAATAACATAAAAAATTATAGTAGCAATTATCACTAATTAACTGAATTTGTCGATCATATCAATGTCATAAATTAACCCTAAAAAGGGTTATGTAATAGCAACTGGACTTTGTTTTTCATAGAAGACGTTTTGCACTCCATCCAGAGTGCTTTCTCAATTCTGACTGACTGGCATAGCAGGTTGATGAACCCTGTGGAATCCTCAAGTTGTTAGCACTAGATGGTCACCTGTGGGTTTTTGTCGTTCCTCCTGGCTTTCATGTGTTTCACTGATACCACCTGAGGCCGAGCGTGAACGACTTTGGAAGCGTCTTGGCAAAGTTGAAAGAACTGCATTGTAGGTGGACCGGGAGGACAACTGCTTCAAATGAACGACCGTCGTTGAACAGAGGAGGTGGCCTAAGACGTCTATCACCTACCTACAATGCAGTTCTTTCAACTTTGCCCAACGCTTCCACAGTCGTTCACGCTCAGCCTCAGGTGGTATCAGTGAAACACATGAAAGCCAGGGGGAACAACAACAACCCACAGGTGACCATCTAGTGCTAAAGACTTGAGGATTCTACAGGGTTCATCAACCTGCTATGCCAACCAGTCAGTCAGAATTGAGAAAGCACTCTGGATGGAGTGCAACACGTCTTCTATGAAAAACTAAGTCCAGTTGGTATTGCATAACCCTTTTTTAGGATAACCATGACCTGGATAACTGAGAATCTCCACAGACATCTGTCATAAATTAAGTTTTTTTTGGGGTGCATTTTGCACCCCCGAAGAAAGTATGCCAGCGATAATTGACGTCAACACTTTTTCTATCATTTTCTGCATGACCGTATGTAAAACTGGTGCACTTACAATGTCCTAGAGGATAACTGCTGTAATTTTAATAACAACATGGTAGTAGCCATAGAAATGGGCAGGGGGTGCAGAACGCACCCCAAGGAACCATTGAGGGTTAAACTGATCATTGAGGAGGGAAATAAGTCAAGCCTCACAGTGAAGCCATAAAACATACGGGGGTTAAATGTATTACACTTTTTTCCAATCATTTTGACGCGTGTCTCAATACCATGTCCACTTTTTACCTTGTCCACTTAACACATGCACCATAAAATTGGACTATGTGAGCTAAACTATGTATGCTTTTGCATTGCTTTGACACAATATGCATTCAATCACCACTTCCCCCAAATTTCATGAATACTTCTCTCAGTCAGTGTTTGCCACCAGCAAAACTTTGTACAACTACAGCACTTTACAATGCTTGAAGCTGGAAAGCTGAATGAAAACACATACCTGCCTATAATTTCAGCTAAGCACCTATCTAGTAATTTGTGAGGTTAGTGCCAATTTGCCATATGTGCAAATCTTTGGATTGGCATTTTCCATTGCCATTTTTCTTTAGCTAGTGAAAAATGGATGCAGTAAGAGGCAGAGGAAGAGCAAGAAGACACAAACGGAGAGGAAGAGGAAGAATCTTGGCTACTGATGAAATCAGAGCCACAGTATTTGACCATGTTGGAAATCATGGTCTGTCCCTGAGGAAAGTGGGTCTAAGAGTTCCACTCCACCTGCCTAGATCCACAGAGGCATCAATTGTCAGGATTTTCAGGCAAAGCAACAGGTACTATACACTATGTAGAGCATTCTGACTGAAGGCATTTGATTGGTGTATATATTACTGTAGTGGTGTGATTTGAGGGAAGTCTCCAGGAAAAAACTGATGCATCGATGCACGTTTGTCTTTACTGTAACCCACTACTGTAGGATTTAGCATTTACCTCCCACAGGAGGGAGAGGAAGAATTTACTGGTATCTGTGATTGTGTGGGACAATGTGGCCTTTCATCATTCCCGCCAAGTCACAGAGTGGTTTATAGCCCATCCCTGGATGATGTCATTATTCTTGCCACCATACTCTCCATTCCTCAACCCGACTGAAGGATTTTTTTCTGCATGGGGATGGAAGGTATATGACCATCGCCCACATGATCAGATGTCGCTTTTAGATGCAATGGCTGCTGGGTGTGTGGACATCCATGTGGAGGACATCCAGAGCTGGATAAGACACTCAAAGAGATTTTTTCCTTGGTGTATTGCAAGAGAAAATATTCAGTGTGATGTCGATGAAAATTTATGGCCAAATGCAAGGGACCAAATGGATTAGTCCAGGACAACAGTATACTTAACTGTATACAGTCAAACTTTGCTATTTGGCTATGTTTGTTTTGTTTTTTTCTGTATTGAATGTAATGTACTTTCAGTAGGTGGCTGTAATGTATTTTTCTTTTCCAGTGTATTGCGCAGCTGAATTTATTTACTGTATTATTTGTTTGTATTACAATGTTTACTGTAAGAAATGGCATACGTTTTTCTTTTACTTTGCAATAAACGTGTGAAAATATAGGATACAACAACACATCATATATATGCATTTTGCAGCGCTTCAAGTTGTTTGTGTTTTTTCATGCATTGTTCTTTGTGTGACAAAGTCATCTTGTGAGAGAGTGCGTGTGCTATAGGTTTGGCAGCGTGTGTCACTTTTGGGTGAAGTGTGAAGTGTTCTGGTGGTTTTAGTGCATATTGCACCGAAAGTTAACTGATATGCTCAGGTGCATGTTTGTAAAGTTCACAGTGTGAAGTGTTTTGAAAAAGTGGACATGGTATTGAGACAAGTGTGAAAATGATTGGAAAACACTATAATATTGACTTATGTAGTTGAATTTTGTTTATCCACTAGAGGGCAGTCACACACTGGAGATTCCCTAATTAAGATGATAAGATAAGATAAGATAAGATAAGATACTCCTTTATTAGTCCCACAAGTGGGAAATTTGCATTGTCACGGGAGAAAGTGGACAGTACAAGAATATCCATCCGCTTATCCGAGGTCGGGTCGCGGGGGCAGCAGTCTCAGCAGGGAAACCCAGACTTCCCTCTCCCCGGCCACTTCATCCAGATCCTCTGGGGGAATCCCGAGGCGTTCCCAGGCCAGCCGAGAGACATAGTCCCTCCAGCATGTCCTGGGTCTTCCCCGGGGCCTCCTCCCAGTGGGACATGCCCGGAACACCTCCAGGGAGGCGTCCAGGAGGCATCCTGACCAGATGGCTCCTCTCGATGCGGAGGAGTAGCGACTCTACTCTGAGTCTCTCCCGAATGACCGAGCTCCTCACCCTATCTCTAAGGGAGAGCTCAGCCACCCTGCGGAGGAAACTCATTTTGGCCGCTTGCACTCGCGATCTCGTTCTTTCGGTCACTACCCACAGCTCGTGACCATAGGTGAGGGTAGGAACGTAGATCGACTGGTAAATCGAGAGCTTCGCCTTTTGGCTCAGCTCCTTCTTTACCTTGACAGACCGATGCAGCGCCCGCATCACTGTGGACACCGCACCGATCCGCCTGTAGATCTCCCGCTCCATCGTCCCCCCACTCGTGAACAAGACCCCGAGATACTTAAACTCCTCCACTTGGGGAAGGACCCCATCCCCGACCCAGAGAGAGCATTCTACCCTTTTCCGGCTGAGGACCATGGTCTCGGATTTGGAGGTGCTGATTCTCATCCCAACCGCTTCACACTTGGCTGCGAACTGTCGCAGCGAGAGCTGAAGGTCACGGTCCGATGAGGCCAACAGGACCTCATCATCTGCAAAAGGCAGAGACCTAATCCTGAGGTCACCAAGCCGGACACCCTCAACGCCCTGGCTGGGTGTGATACAGTAACTCAGGCCCCTACTTTCCCTCAGCTCTCTGCCTTTCAGTCAGCCATTCGCTGTGCTCATAGGCTGTACGGCCGTCAGAAAACTCTTCACGTCCCCCTCCTATTATCATGCACTTTGACTTTTCTGACTTTTTGTAGGAGAATCTCTTTTTTTACCAATATTTTAGTGCTAAAACAGCTGCAGATAGGAAAGCGATGAATGCCCCGATCAGGGCATTGAAGGAGTTGAGGCTTACACAAGTTTTATATGATACTCCTGAGGATGTGAATATTACCATGGATGACTTCCAGTATCTTGGAACTCTCCCTATTTAACGCCATTGAACTGCACCGAGTTCGCCGGCCAATTCCTGCAGGTCACCATGATCGGTATGGCTGCTGTGCAATGTGCTTCCCTGTAGCAGCTCTGATTGCTTTGTTTGCCCATCCAGGAGTTGCTGTCTCCACCCCAGTTATTAATCACAAAATTGCATGACTGTTACATTGTTGCTGTTGTTTAATTAAATGTCCAACCTGCCCCTCAAATTTTCACTCTCGATTCTGGGGCTGATGCTCACCACAGGTTCTGCTGTATCCTGTCTGAGTTGGGGGAAGTAAGATCTGTTTGGCTGCTGCTTATGCCCCCACCCCCACAAAGCTCATTCTTCCTGGACCTATCTAGCCATATCCTTAAACTCCATGATTATGAGCTCATTACAGGAACAGATGCCAAAGTTGTCCATGACCCAGTCCTGGATAAATCCGCTTCTCTCTTAGGTAGTCAGGTATCCCCTCTAGTCACTCAAATACTTTATTATTTGCAACAACAAACTGCAGGTGTTGCTAAGTTGGAGTCTTGATTGGGTTTTTTTGAAGATCCAGAAGAACCACATGATTTGAATTCTCTCCTTGTCGAAGGAGATGGTGAGCCAACCACTGAGAACCACTTCTTAAGAAGAAGTGCTCTTACCACGACCCCGGTCTGGTAGGACAGAAGATGCACCCAGACTGTTCTGAAAAAAAAAGATCTCTTGTTTAAAAGGAAAATTTGACCATTTCAGACAAGGACTAATTGATTGAATGTATTGGTGTTTCATCTGTTCACATTTTATTTTACAATGCAGGTTTAAAATAGTTAATCTAAATCACATATTACCCACTTTAATCCTTTCTATACCCACCTCTGTAGACTTCACAGAGCATCACTGCCAACAAAATAAGAGGGTTACAGTTAAAGTAGGTGAAAAAATTGAATGTAAAATTTGACAATCCAGGTTTTCAGCACCATGGACAGCAGCCTACTGTTGCTTAAAGGGCATTATTTTGCTCACTTTCAGTTTATAATATTATATTTATGATCTACTAGAATAGAGTATGCATGCTTCAGTGTTCGAAAAGAACATATTGTTTTCTCATGATGCACATCTCTATTCACCCTCTGTCTAATCCCTCCCCCAACGAGTCCATTGTGGTTTGATTGGTCGGTTTACACTTCATTCCCCAGTTTTTCAGTCTGCAGACAGATCCTTGCAGGTAGACAGACAATTGGTGTTAGTTTTGCGGTTTGTGAATTTATTTACAGTAATAGTGGTCATATGCTAATTATATTAACAGGATTAATAAGCCTGTATATTTAATCAGAATTCCCTAAGACCCGTGCTTTGTATTGGCCCCTCCCATTTTGACAACAACAAACTACATGTCACTGCAGGGCTTTAGAGAATAACTACTCCAATAATTGCGTAGTGATATTCATGAAGAACATGTCATCGACTACGCCCACTAATCACGGCAGCCTTAATACATATATCAATAAAAGTTTTAATACGTATTGTCTCTGTTTACGTGATAACGAAGACCTAAATATATATTTGTTTTAAATATGTGACTCATGTTAGAGAAAATATAAGTAAACCATGAGGACAGAAAAGTCACTGAATAACAGGAATGACCGACATATAGTGCCAAACAGACAAGGTGCAAAGACTGTACACATAGTACAAACAAAGTAAACGTAGTGCACTATGTATGGTGAGTTGTAAATTTGTTTGCACTTTGCAGCTTACCTTGCGTTGACTCTTTGTAGTACGGTCCCCACGACGGTAGTGAAAATATAAGGGGCTGGTTATCAGGGGGCATGGATTTTGTGGCAGTTTCTACATTGGCGTTGCTGGTGGAGGGAGCTGCATTTGTGGTTTGTATTCTGCAATGGCTTGAATGTCCTGTGTATTAAGGCAAACTCGTGGGCGATTACATCGTCCACACAGCATAGAATTAATAAGAGTTGTTCACTGTCCTCCTGTTACTGTAAAATTCTGGGAAGTTGTGATTGTTCAACTCCACTGTGCACAGTTAGGAGCAACTCCAACTCCACCTAGCAGACATACGTACGAGGTGATTGAGGTATGGAATGATTCTGTCCCTGTATGGACTAATCATCCCCAAATTCTATTGCGTCCATGATTCACCCATATCATTGTGCTAAGGTTGAGCAGCACAACATGTTTTTCCAAGCCTCAGATCACAAGACCAGCAGATAGTGAGGATAGCTGAGAAGATCATTAGAGTCTCTCTCCCATCCATCATGCACATTCACATCACACATTCCATCCGCAAAGCCACCAACATTGTGGATGACCCCACCCACCCCTCACATTATCTTTTCACCCTCCTAGCATCTGGAAAAGCATTCAGGCCTTCACACCCAGACTCAGAAACATGGCGTCAGACTACTGAACTCTCAGGAACTGATCTGATACCACACACACAACACACACACACACACACACACACACATAGGGTTATAATTATATCTTCGTGGGGACTCTCCATTCATTTCTATGAGGAAAACTGTAATCCAACATGACAACCTTAACCCCTACCCAGCCCTAACGTTAACCATAAGTAACCAAACCAAATACAAGACTTCTGGCATCTTTAGTTTTTTATTAGTATTGACAGATCTTTGTGGGGACCTGAAAAACACCCCCAAAGCATCAAAATAACAGGTTTTTATCACATTGCGGGGGACATTTGGTCCCCACCATGTAATATAAACCTAATCCACACACACAAACAGACACACACACACGTGTGCGCGCACACACACACACAGATTAGGTATCTGAGTCTTTGTGGGGATTCTCCATTCATTTGTATGGGCATAACCCCAATCCTAATTATGGCAACCTTAATCCAAAATCCCTGCAGTAGTAAGCAAGAAGTAACAGTAAGTAACCAAACAAAATACAAGACTTTTGGAATTATTATTCCTTTGATTGCATTAACAGAATTTTATAAAACTGAGTCAGTTTTTTCTTTTGGGGACCAAAAACATGTCCCTACAAAGTCAAAATAACATGTTTTTATAACACTGTGGGGACATTTGGTCCCCACAACATAATATATACATGACCACCCACCCAAACACACATAGACACAAACATACACAGACTGGCTTACGTATATCCTCTATAGATTCCTGAATGAAATATCTGCAAAGCAGTTATGGCATGGCGTTAGGTTTGAACATGCAGTTTTTAAGGACACTGCACTAATTTTAAACGAAACACTGCACTAATTCTAAAATGATTTTATATGAACGTTATTTAACATAAAATAAAATAGAAATCAAACCAAAATTTAGTCTATCAAAAAACTTGTATATTACATATCTTCGAAATTAAAAATACCAGGATACAGAATTTGAATAACAAGAACTATAGTCTTCTTTCTCAAAAGCGTGAACAGCTATCTGAAGACCTACTAGTTCCTGAATTGTAGATGTTGCCTATGAAATTCGCTGAGAGTTGACGTCGCCCTACCAACGTCGCTAAAATGCTAATTGCGTCAACAAGCTATGGAAATACAGCGGTGGTACACCCCCAATACAGCGGTATTACGCATTACCGTAATGCTGCCTAGCAAAAACATAATGTCATAAAAAAAATTAAAGACAGACATTATAGACAGAGCTGCGTGGTTTCCTATTGACAAGTAGATACATGATTCGGGGGCTTGAAAGGCGGCTAGATATCCAATCACGCCCAGCTACAGTATGCACAAACTAAAGATACTACTCCTGATTGGACCAGCTACAAATTCGTCCCTCCCTGACAATAAATTCTTTGTTTTCATTCGTTGAAAATAATGACAATACATATCTTCATACTTTTCGACCAATTAAAAATCTCGGTGGTTTCAATAGTTCTAACAAAATAATTGCAGGTTGAACAAAAACTTTCTGACAGAGAGATGGCGCAGAGGTGAGCAGCATCTCTTCGTATGTTTCTTGCTATTTCTTCAGATTATGTTTTGTTAGCATACTTAATTCTATATTTATTTTTATGTTCTGATTGTCACGTTCGGCAACGGAGGCGAGCCGGGAAGCAGGCGACAGCAGCCAGGAAGTCAGGTAACGGGGTTTAATTGGCAAATGACAAGCACGCAGAGACATCCACGGACAATACAATGCCGAATCTGGCATACATGGGGAGACGCGGTCTAATATACACAGGACTAATCAAATGAAACAGGACACAGATGATCACAAACAGGAATGAACACAAGGTAATGAGGGGGCGTGGCACACATCGGGATCGGACGGAGCGGATCGTGACACTGATATAGTACATGCAAATTTTGCGGCACAATTGAAATATATTTATAATTAGTTGTTTAAACTGTAGATGCTGTGGCCATTATTCTAAATATGGTTGTTTATATTTAAATGGTAAGAGAAAATATTTGTGTTAAACTTAAAAACAATAAGACAATAACAATAAGACAATATATAAGTTCTCCTAGTGGTGTCCCGTCTTGCCCCCAGAGTGCCCTGTGCTGGTGTTGCCCCTGCCTACCCTGGTCTGTCTCGTCCCCTAATGGTGTTCGGTCTCTGCGCCCTTGTCCCGCAGCAGTGCCCATCTGGTGTCTTGCCCTGCCCTCTTCCACTGTGTCTCCCATCTTAGTGTACGTATAGCCTGCTGTCTTCCCCGCTGTCCCATCTGCTCCCTCACATGCCCTGTAAAAAGTGTCCTTCAGTCCTGCGATCCTCAGTCCAGTCATTGATGTTGCTGCCTGCATGTGCTCCCCAGTGTGTCCTGTGTCTAGTGTTCTTGCCTGATCCTCCCTACCCTGTTTGGACCCCTTGTGGTCTGTTTCCTTCGCCCTTCCTGTAGTGTAGTTTTCTTTAATAAAGCCCCTTTTGGTTTTCCTCCATCCCTGTCTTCGCCTCTGTCCTTGCCCTCGACGTGACACCATTACAGTGTGACCAGGTAAATGCTGCTAGCTGGACACCACACTACTGTAAATGCTACTGAAGGCTTACCTCAGTTTATCATTATTCCCTTCGTCTTGAAAGAGAACAGCAGCAAAAAGTGGGAAAATGATTTAAAAAATAAAGAACACTGTTCTGTTAGTAAGCTAATTCTTAAGGTAAAGTCATTTTAAATAATTAGAATAACTGATACTTTATTAATACCTGTGGAGAAATTGTCTTTACGCCTCCCTCAACTTGCTCTTTATAGAGTAATGTCTCCTAAGTAGACATTAGTTTTAAATGGCTTCAGTACAAAGGAGACCATCCCTCTGGATTGTACCAAAGTCTACTCTGCAGTACGCCACTTTTTAAAACCCTCCGTTTAACCCATATATCATAGAAAAACTGACATTAATACCAGTGGCTATAGGTATATTTGGTGCTTTCAGATGTCTGTGAATTCTTTTAATGTTTTCCCGGTGTCTGTAGAAATCGCTGAAGTGCTTCATGTCATACCTTTCAATGTGAATGAACCGAGTCATTATGCCTTGGTGAGAGCTGGCTAGGTATATGTTATACTCCACTAGGCCCACTTTTCTTCATAACTGTCATTCAGCAATATTCATTTCTTTCCTTATATTTAATGCCTCTGCTGTGCTGGGAGTCAGCTTCCATTGGGATCCATGCTCTGGATCAATATTCCGTTAACCTGAACTGTTCAACAGACTGCAGACCACATTCTGCAATTTCATCTGTCTGACCACTAACAGGAAGTATAAAAGACAAGCACACCCTCAGAATGGATTCATATGTGGCCTTCCCAGTATGCACCTCTGTCAGCAGGTCAATGACAGATCTAAACCAATTTTGCCTGAGCTACGGAGCCCCTGCATCTCTGGACAGACCTAATCCATCTCTGGTCCAGTTGACACCCATAGGCACTGCTCAGGCTGAAGTTGACAGCCGCAGGCAGAATCCGTTGTGCGTGTTTCTCCTGACCGTTTGACCCCAGATGCCCCCCAGGGAGTACTATGTGGTCCTACCTTTTCACCACCAGAGTTGCCCTCAGTTGAGAACTGATCTCCATGATGTCTCACTAAACTTGAGGCCTGATTGGTGGAATCCCAGCTGGTAGGACGAACGCTGAGGAGGGACGTACATAAGTTATTGTGTTGCTATAGAAGAGGAAAGATCTTAGTTTTGCTATCTGTTGTTGCATGGCTTGGATACAAACAATACTGATTAGCAGGGATTAAAATAGGAATAGGAGACATTTAAGATCTACCCTGAAGGTTTTTCAAACCAGTCATTTAGATCAGGAAATTCATATACATAATAGCCAGCTGAAACTTTATAAAATTTCTGTCAGAACAAATAAATACATTTTTAATCTGAAAAATAATAAATAAAAATGGGAGGATGGTGCTAAAGGGGTCTAGTTTCAATCTTCCAGCCTGTCAGCTTAACATTTATAGAAAGTGCCAGACAGTAAATCACCTTTGCCAAGTGAATGAAAGAAGCTTGACCTCGTTGGATGATGGACTAAGAGCAGTGCTAAACACCGCTCACGCCCTGACTCCCCCCACCTGTCCCAAAGCAGGATGCATGGGGAAGTGCGGGGAAGCATTGGTGAATGCTGGTGAAGGTGCCGCTATTGCAACTTCAGACAAAGGCACCAGGACTTCGAGCCTCAGTGCCGAGTCTCTGAGAGCTCATCAAAACACTGACGGGCCAAGCAGCCCAGCAAATGGAATGTTGTCTTTCCCAGGAATGGATGCCAGAGGGCTCCAAAAATCTGCTGTGAGCCATAGACTGTGAGTGTCTGTGCCTTTGTTTGTGTACAGAGTGAAGGTGCCACTCACAGCCGGTTTTCCCACCATGCTGCTGGGATGGAGAGCTGCTCATGCGGAGACTGCTGGTCCAGCAGAAACCTGTGGCACGCCAGCAACACTGAATATGGTGTTGGGTCCAGCACTGGCGATGCATTGTTTGACCCTGTCGACCCTGTGTTTCACTCTCCCAGAACACCCTAAGGCGTGATGGTAATGGAGCCCCTGTGCCAGAAATTGAGGGCTGATTCTATGCATGAGTCGTCTGCATGCAGTCCCAGCATGCTCTGGGCTGGAGACACGTGTGGAGCCGCTGAGCTGCAGTGTGCTTGGGTAACACTGCCTTCAGTGACTCACAGAGCCGTGCTGTGTTGCTTTGGAAGGCTTCTCTTCTTCCACACAGGAACTCACAATAGCAGAGCCCGAAATGACAGCCCTCCACAGGAACACACAGTGCTGTGTGCACATCAATCTCACTGATTATACCCAGTGACTGACTGCTCCTGTTCTGTCCAAAACACGCCTCTTGGGTCTCATGTTCTCAGCATTCCCTGGAAGAGCGGTCCCCTGGCTGAGTGCTGTAGAGGGAGTCTGTGATCTGGCTAGGATCTACGTCCATGTGGACAGATGTATCGTAGACAACCAGAGTTCCTCCCTGGCTGTTCTCTCATTATCCAGGTAAATATTTCATTATCCAGGTAAAATTATCGAACCCTTTCAAAACTGTTTTGCTCCTTAAGCAAATTAATTGAGTTGATTTTGTTGAAAAAGGAGGAAATTAATTCATTTAGGCAGACTCTCAAACATGCCTGTCGGTATGTCGAGCCCACACTCACTGAACACCAGGGGGCAGTGCCCACACCCACAATGGCACCTGGGATTTTTTTGCCACATGTACTGATGATAGTGTCACATGAAGAGCATGGTTGATCGATCTCTGATGAGATGATGAGTGTTCACTGGTCCAGTACGTTTCCTCGCATACCGACTTCCCCAGAATATATGGTTCTGATGTGTTTTGGGTCACCGATGCCCTCAGTTTGGTGCTGATAGATGAAGGTTTGGGTCCGTTAGGTAGCTAGTGCCACGGCGCACACCTGTGGCTGAGCGTGCCGGCTCTTGTAGGCCTGGCAGTGGGCCCATCCAGATCGGGCTCCCGGCTGTTCCAGCTTGTGAGGAGGACAAGCAAACCCTGGGCCCACTGGCCCTCAGGAGCCTGTCAGAGCGCATGTTAAATTAGCCATTTGTTTTTGCTCACAGGGAGGTCTGCACACAACACTGATGTGGAACGAGGCCTGGCCTGCCTGTGGTTCAGCAAGGACCCACTCCATGCATACTAGCTGTAACAGGTCTTTTACCGTCACACACGCTGCCGGCGGGCAGGACAGCAAGACACAGAGAACGGCTGTCAGAGGCCCCACATCACTCAGATCTCCCTCATACAGAAGGCCGAGTGCGAGTGGCCCCCGCCACCCTCGCCGGGCCCAGCCCAGCCTGGCTGAGCTGCAGTAAGAGCGGAGTGCTTGGAGGCCATAGATCCCAACTGGAGCACAGAGATCCTGTTTGAAGAGTGGATCCCCTCAATATCTCTGTGTCACTGTTAATTTAAGTGCATCTCTCAACCTGTGTCTGTCACTCTAAGTGTATCTCCCAGCCAGAATCCATCAATCAAGTGCATCTCTCAACCTGTGTCTGTCACTCTAAGTGTATCTCCCAGCCAGAATCCTTCAATCAAGTGCATCTCTCAACCTGTTTTCTGTCAGTCTAAGTGTATCTCCCAGCCAGAGTCCATCAATCAAGTGCATCTCTCAACCTGTGTCTGTCAGTCTAAGTGTATCTCCCAGCCAGAATCCATCAATCAAGTGCATCTCTCAACCTGTGTCTGTCAGTCTAAGTGTATCTCCCAGCCAGAATCCATCAATCAAGTGCATCTCTCAACCTGTGTCTGTCAGTCTAAGTGTATCTCCCAGCCAGAATCCATCAATCAAGTGCATCTCTCAACCTGTGTCTGTCGGTCTAAGTGTATCTCCCAGCCAGAATCCATCAATCAAGTGCATCTCTCAACCTGTGTCTGTCGGTCTAAGTGTATCTCCCAGCCTGTATCTATAAGTCTATCTCTAGAGTGTTTAACAGCAGCAACAGCTTGTTAGCTACTTTTCTTTATTTGTTTGACATTCTGATTATTTGGTTTTAAATTTCTTACAAATTACTTCCCAGGTACAAACTGATATTAAAATAATATAAAAATTCCAACAAACTGCCAGGCATCTGGCTTGAGACTGTAAGGATTGCAGTCCCTTAATGACAGGTGGGAACAGTTTCTGAAGCACGGTCCCCTTTAAAACCACTCTGGAGAATAAGGTCCCTTCACAGAGCCCTGCTGCACGACACTGAGCTGAGGACAAGCAGGCTAACATTTGAATTAGCATCCCTGCACGCATCTGCCTTCTGGAGTGAAACCCAAATCACCCCACTGTGCAGGTTCCAGGCTGTATTTGGTTCTTGTGTTCAGAAGCCTCTAATGTTACTGTGCTGTCGCTGTCACCGACAGTGATTCATTCTCTTGAATATCCATGTTTATTTAATGTGTGATCTGAAGCCTGTGATGTCATTGTGATGTTAGTGTCTCAGACAGTGATTCATTCTCTTAGTTGAATATCCTACTTTTTATAAAGTTTGTCTGTTCAGAATTCTGTGTCATTGAGTTGTTACTGTGCTGTCACAGTCCAAGACACCGCCTTGGTTCATAATCCTCCTGTTGAATGGAGGGTCCCCACAAAGATGTGAATACAAACATGTCACATATGCTGTCTTGGTTCACTCTACTACTGTTTATTTAGTTTATGTGTTCAGAAGCCTGTATCACTGGGCTGTCCTCTGTTAATTTCCTGTCACTGATCCGGACAGCATAACTTTAATGAATAAATCCATCATGCTCCAATGGGGCAGGAAAGCTGTATGTTTGCCGCTGTGAGATTTCTGTGTGTCTGCCCATGCTACCTGCATCCCACTCCACCCCCCCAGGCAGGTTGCTTTCTGTCCCCTGGCTTCCCATACCCCTGATCACCCTGGCAGAGATGTACTTCCACTTTGAATGAGACGATTGTCAACTAACCTCACAGGTCAACAGTTACAGGTCAGCAGGTGCCTTTGCTGAAATGTTAGTGATGGCTCCGTGTCACACCATCCATATGGAACAGTTTGTTTGGTCACGTTTCCCCCATTATGACACCCTTTGGCCATCTGCTCCTGGTCACATGTTCTAATGAGCCATACATCAAACAGGTTTGTGGGGGAGGGGTGTTCAAGTGATTAAAGACAGGGAGGAGACAGACTGTCATGCATCTTCACGAGCCCCGCTTTGCTTCTGAAAATCAGGACTTGTTTCTGTACACTTGTTGCGTGTCCTAATTTTACCCACTACTGGCGGTGATTCCCATATATCAGCACTATATCTGCCTTTTCATAATCTGTAAACCTAGGTACTGTGATGTATATTCTGCCTGTTCATGGGGTAATCTCTAATCTAATCTAATCTAATGTGTATTCTACCTCTACATGGGATAATCTCTAATCCCAGTAAGCATTATATGTATTCTACCTCTACATGGGATAATCTCTAATCCCAGGATCTGTGATGTGTATTCTGATTGTTCCTGGGGTAATCCCACAACCAGCAGTGTATATTTCATCTGTTCATAGGATAATCAGAATCAGAACTTTACTGCCATTATGTACCAACATACCAGAATTGTTTGTGGTCCAATGCCAAACATGAAGTACATAATATTAAAGGAGAAACACTTCACAGAATACTATGTATAAAAATAGGAATTCAACAAAGCACACAAACATGTACAGAGGACCTCCACGATCATACAGATGATAGAATGAAAGAGATCTTATGACAACAATGAACATAGAAGAGGAGAATTATCCCTGGCTGAATGGACTGCATGTGAGTGACAGGGATACTGAAGTACTAGGTGAGTTTATTTATCCCTTCTGTTCCTCTTCTGATCAACATCCTTGTTTATTAAATCAGCATTCACGTAGTGCTATATTTACATCAAAGTGAAGTGCTGCTTTCTAAATTCCATTTTTAAAATGAATCCTGGGTCCAGATTATGGAGAAGTGCCTACTGGGAATTGCATTACAGAAATGATGGCAAAATCGTAATTTTATGACTTCTACTAATAGTGAATGGCTCGCAGTGTTAATCACTAGCAAATGCACCACACAAGCATTCTATGTTCTTTTAGCGCCCCTTGTGGTGAAAACTCCTGCTGATTAAAAGATGGTAACATTAGCTTTGGCTTGGTTCAGCAAGCAGGTAGGAGAACCCGTGTCTGTAAATAGCCTACAGTATGTGAGATGGACTTCCATTCCGTCTCAAGTGTCCCCATGCTTCTTGGAGTTCAGACACAGAGTAGGACACCTGAGTGAAGTGTTGTGGTTGTGATGGGCTCTGCTCTGGCAGGAGGTCATCTGAGCACGGGAAGGAAGAGCACAAAAGGACAGGGCTCTACAGTAGGCAGGTGGCCCAGTGCATACTGGGTGTATATAGCTGGGTCACCTTCCTTCAGTGTGGCCTGTGAATAAAATCCCTGAAAACTGAGCTTTACCTTCATTCAATGAGAAGCACCTCTTAAAATATATTTGTCTATAGTCCAAATGAAATGTTGAGAGGGGGGCTCCTTTAATGTAAAGTGTTATTACTGCTTGAGGAGCAGCACTGATGGCTTTAATCTTGGACGACCAATATACTCTTGCTTTTTATGCCATAAGCTTCTACTTGTTGCCATTCTCTACATGTCCTTCTGCTAGTGAGGTACTCACACGGTCTAAAGGGCAGGTGCTCAAACAGGGCTGTGTGGTTCTCAGTGGATTTTGCATGAACTTCAGTTATTGAAAAGGGACAGATTATTTAAACATACTGCCAAAGGAAGGCATCATTTTATGAAATTTGAAATAAAAAACACACACACACATTTGTATTCATATCTTTGTGTGGACTTTCATGTCATTTCTACAGGAAAAGTTTTTTGATTGCAGTCATGGATTTTTATAAAACTTAGTTTCCCCTTGTGGGGACTGATAAAGTGGTCCGCACATTGTCAAAATAACAGGTTTTACATTACTATACAAACACAAACCGATGAATGCTTTAACATTATTTTCTGCAAGAGTTTCAGACTCATCTGTTTATTTTTATATACCCACTTAGTGTACAGTGAGGGATTGGGTGCAAGGTAAGAATAACTTGGGAAGCCACACCTGTTACCAAATCCTTCAATGTGGGCTAGTGCAGATATTTGGCAGCTACAACAAAAGCTGCATGTGAACAGAACAAGGCAGTGGTGTGAACAGATCTTTGACTCATGATGCAGTGCTCTGCTCACTCTTGGAACACACTCTTGCACACTTTGTAGTAAGCAGTACCCTAAAACACTCTTTGGGGTCATTTCGTACCTTAGAGGGGTTTAAAACTCCATTTAACCGTACTAAATAGCAACATATCATGGTGAAATCAGCAAAACTAAAAGTTATTCAGATTAATAATAATTGCATAATTGTCTGTTTAATCTGATATTATAATTATTGCGATACAGTCACATGACCTTTCACCACGTGCAGATTCATTTCATTCCATCACTCTGTCTGGGTACTTAACATTTTTGTTATGTTTTTTTAAACTTTGTTGATAAAATTTGATGAAATTTGGATGGCATCTGGCTTGTGTTAATATTTTGTTTATTTTTACTCTAAAATATAATAAACATTGTGGTATGAACTGTAGAGGGGAAAGTGTGGGCAAAGTATCTTGGTGTATTCTCGGGTAAGTAAAAGCATGCAGTAAATCGCTGGCTTATTATTCATCATATATTATTGTATACATTTTTGCTATCTTAATATTGTCCTGTTACGTTAAGCCATTTATTCTGTGTTGTAATGTTAACATTACAGTGCTGTGCCTGTTTTCATTATTACGACTAATTTGGTTTGATTGCACATAAGTGAATGTTTTGTAGGTAAATTACACATCGATTTATTTGCTGTTGCATTATATTTATTCACTAGGTCAACCACTCCCAGCAAACTTGCGTTACTCCCACAAGAACCATGTTTCTTATCAAGAAAGTTGGAGAAGTTCACACTATACTATGTTTTACATATTTGTTTGCGCCTGGATGGTAGAGGCTGTTCATGCTGAATCCAATTAAACATTGAAATATAGTTTAGGATTATTTAGAGCGTGTTAAGGCTGTGAGCAAGGAAGCATAGAACACAGAGGTGCAAGTTTTATTATGTATATATTTAAATACAAGTAAAAAACAAAAATCATTTAAGGGCTCAGGAGAGAGGCCGTCGCTTTGAGGAGGTGGGTCAGAAACCACAGGCACCATGTTTATATGGCTTCCAGGGTGAAGAGCTCTGAAAAGCAGAAATAAAAATGTCCTTGTTAGTGTGACACATAAAGAAATACGACATCCTTCAATATGCTGATCCCCTTCCTCATCATTTTTTCCTCCTCTAGTCACTATCAATGGGAATTCCATTGATCCCTTCCTCTTTTTTGAGTGGACCTCCTCACTCTCCATCTCTGTCTGTTCTCCTATTTTACACCTCTTCTTCTCCTCTCTCCTTTGCCTAGGCTCCATGCTCCTCATCCTTCCATTCATGTTCTCGTTTTCTTTCACACTTCCTTCCTCTGCCTTGTCTTTCTTCTCTTTCTCTCTCATGGCAACAATCTCTTCTGTACACTTACTCAAAAACCCCTTGATTTCCATTTCCAGCTCAGAAGCTGAATTTTCTAAATCTTCTAATTCATGCAATATAAAATCCACCATCTCCCTCAGTTTCTCCTCTCGTCTTTCCTCCAAGAAATCAATGCACGTTTTCACATCCATTATGAATCTGAGGGTACAAGACAAGCAGCCGTTTATGACCTGTCTTAAACCGAAGACTCTCCCAATTAGGCTCCCTCACAAATGAGTGTGCAAACTGCAAACATGCAGAGTGGAGGTATGAAGCCATCCAGTGAGCCAATACACCTTTCATATGCCATTCATATTTTGCATATTAATTACGCACAATATATACAGTTAGTGAAGCGTAGTATATTTAAGTAATATTCAAAAAATTATTGACCATATTAATCTGCTTCTCTAAAAGAATTACTTCTCAAGCTGGACTGTACTCACCGTTTCGGATCAAACTGAAGTATTCTTCACACTTGATAGTGAAAAGAATATTATAAAATACTATTTCACTAATTTTGAAAAACTTCAAAAACGCAGAAATATTTGAAAGTCTACTGAAGCCAAGTCCTATTCACAATCAGCGGTGGCCATAGGCCTGGCTTTTGATTTCCCGCAGCTTTGACACTGGGTTCTTGTTTAAAATCTCACTGATCTGATTTTCCGTAATGCTTTTTAAGAAAAGGGGGACTATAACGGTCTCATTTTAAAATGTCACAGCTCCAGAGTCGTGCCGATGATTCCTGTGATATATGGACCCCTGCAGACAGTTTTAGCTGCCCACAGCTTCCCACATTGTTCACCATTTGGAAGTTTTTGCTTCCTCAATTTTTCTGAATATTTTAAACCAGTAACTCTGTGAAAAAGTTGGGCTTAGACTCTCCTGAGAGTAGGTTGGCTTTCCAAGGCTATGCAGTCCCACACACACACACACACACACACAGTCATGTAATCATATGTTTTTGGGCACTGCTCATTCATTTTTATGGGAAAAATGCTAAATAAGTAACCAAGCAAAATACTACAGTTGTTGAATTTTTTTTTTCTCATTGGAGTCATAGATTTTTATTAAATTGAGTTTTTCCTGATGGGGACCAGGAAATTGGTCCCCATAAGGGAAAAAAACAGGTAATCATCATGTTGTGGGGACATTGTGTCCCGATAAGGTAAGGTATACCTGCTCACACACACAAACACGCAGACACACACACACACATATTGGTGTACCTATCTAAATGGGGACCTTCCATTCATTTCTATGGGTGAAAAAAGACTCTAATCCTATTGACGGGACACATAACCCCCACCCAGCTCTAACCTTAACCAAAAGTAAGTTTCGAGTTTTACCAAACTTTGGGGACATTTTGATCAACAAATGTGATCTGTGCAAAGCCAAACAGACACCGACACACACACACTGATCAACATTAAAAGCACTGGCAAGTGAATATGCAAAATATGTAAAAAATAAAGTAAATAAATAAATAAATAAATTGATTATCTCATAACAATGGCAGTACAATATGTATGTGTGTGTGTGTGTGTGTGTGTGTGTGTGTGTAAATCCCTCATCCTACTGCCTTGAATGAGAGGATTTTTGTCACTCTATCTGGTGTTTTTTTTTTTTATCATTCCAATTTTTTATGAGTATGTCAATTTATTCCTCATAATGTCGCATCATTGTTTGCTATTTCTGGTTTGATTAGTGCTTTTAAAAACACAAATTTCCACTTATGCTACTGTAATAAATGGAACTATTTGTTCAATTAATGTTTTCTAGGGTCCTAATTTAAAGTATCACACAGAATCAAGGACTAAATTTGAAGACACAGATGCAGCAGCCACAGATTTCCACATGTGCTCCGTCAACAACTTGAGATACTGCTGTTCCTACGGTAAGATGATGTTCTGTCTGCGAGGGAGCTTGGAGCAGCAAAAACAAGGACCGGCATCATTACCGCAAAGATCATTACCGGGCGCACACACGCCCACACACACAAGCCAATTTAGAGACACTAATTTACCTAAGTACACCTCTTTCAATCTTGGGAGTAAAACAGAGGATCCAGAGAAAATTCATATAACACTAGGAGAACATGCAAACCTCACACACAGAGCAAAAGTGATCTTTGACTCCCAGCCCCCAAAGGTGTGATGTAACTTATGTGTCCTGAGCCTCTGTGCCGTCCAGACCCGAAAAATCACCCAACCATCAGTTTGTTTGTACTGGGCAGAGTCACCTGGGGCTCGTGCCAAGCAGCACAGGGCACAAGGCTGGGGTACATCCTGGGCAGGATGCTAGTCCATCACAGGTCATATACACACACACTCATACACTATGGGAAATTGTAGATGCACCAATTAGCCTAAACAATGTCTGCAGG
The DNA here is from genome assembly GCF_048594095.1 of Paramormyrops kingsleyae. Classification (NCBI taxonomy): domain Eukaryota; kingdom Metazoa; phylum Chordata; class Actinopteri; order Osteoglossiformes; family Mormyridae; genus Paramormyrops; species Paramormyrops kingsleyae. Next base: position 25,225 of record NW_027325996.1, read on the forward strand.
AAAACATTCATGCATACACCGAGCAGCAGGGGCATTGCTAGAGATTGTGGGCCCCATGAAGGCATATCATATTGGGCCCCCCAGTCCAGACCAATCCAGCTATTCTCCCAATTTTTTAGGCCGCCTGTCATTCAGGGGCCCTTGGAATCATTGTAACTTTCCCCTGCCATTACGGCACCCCTGCCAAGGAGTGATGAGATTCAAAGCCCCAAACCCATCGGTGACAGACAACAGGGCCACCAGCTAAGCCTCCATGACACCCTACTTTCAAGTCAATACATACTTAAAAGTGTTGAAGTTTAAATGACCATGTGATAATTTCAATTATATTATATTGGGGTCAAAATGACCCCATATTAGTTTCATCATATTAACACAATTCATGTTTAATTGAAGTTACTGAAAACTACCAGCATTAAAGGATGTCAAACAAGCTTTTAAGTAATAATGTGGATAGTATTGGTAGGATAAGGGAAAACACACACACGCACACAGGTATTATTTTTCTAAACACACAGGTATTTTTTTTTTAAATAATAATTTTATATTATTTTTTTAATCAATCAGCATACCCTATACTGGTATAAACAATGAAATGACAAATGCCTTATATGGAGGGCCCTCTGTGATGTCAACAGAACAGAATTCCGGAACTGGTCAGTGATGTCATCGAAGGAAGATTTTTCTATATAAGAAGCAATTGCACCTTCACATTTCATTCTTAGAGACTCTCTCAAAGGAAGCACTGGTGAAAGAGAATCTAAGCTATATCGTTTGCATAATTTCATTATGGGTTTAAGTTGCACAAAGGTGCAGGGCCCTAAACAAAAAAATGTTCAGGGCCCAAAAAAGAAAGGCACTCTTCTCAGGTTCTGGAAGAAGCTGAGGAGGACTACGCCAAGAGATACAGACACTGCTACCATGGCTGAAGGCGGCATTGAGATGGCTAGTGATTGCCCTGCTGCCAAACAAGATGGTAACGTACAGCAGGAGAGCAGCCCACTTGACAAGGCTGGCTCAGACATGGCAATGGATGACAGAAAGCAGGAGAGCAGCCCTCTGGACGAGGCAGGCTCAGACATGGCAATGGATGACAGACAGCAGGAGAGCAGCCCTCTGGACGAGGCTGGCTCAGACCTGGAACTAGACGACGGACAGCAGGAGAGCAGCCCTCTGGACGAGGCTGGCTCAGACCTGGAACTAGACGACGGACAGCAGGAGAGCAGCCCTCTGGACGAGGCTGGCTCAGACCTGGAACTAGACGACGGACAGCAGGAGAGCAGCCCTCTGGACGAGGCTGGCTCAGACCTGGATCTAGACGACGGACAGCAGGAGAGCAGCCCTCTGGACGAGGCTGGCTCAGACCTGGAACTAGACGACGGACAGCAGGAGAGCAGCCCTCTGGACGAGGCTGGCTCAGACCTGGAACTAGATGATGGACAGCAGGAGAGCAGCCCTCTGGACGAGGCAGGCTCAGACATGGCAATGGATGACGGACAGCAGGAGAGCAGCCCTCTAGATGAGGCTGGCTCATGCTGGAAAAAGGTGACAGACAGCAGGAGAGCAGCCCTCTGGATGAGGCTGCCTCAGACATGGCAATGGATGACGGACAGCAGGAGAGCAGCCCTCAGGACGAGGCTGGCTCTGACATGGCAATGGATGACTGACAGCAGGAGAGTAGCCCTCTGGATGAGGCTGGCTCATGCTGGACAAACTGTTTTCCAGCAAGCTCACAGAATATATATTTTTTCATAATCATTTTTATATTTGTTTTGAAGAATAAAATATAGTTATTAAGGAACTGTGTGTGGTTTATCTGTTAAACTGACCACTGAACTTTAACATAAACAGAGGAAACATCACATAATGCTATAATCACAAATAACACAAATGCTTCGTCATGAAGCCCTGGGTTTCATCACAAGCGACGCTCTCTGTGAGCGAGTGGAGTCTTTGGCTATGTAGCCGTTCGTGATGGTGTCTGTATCTCATGGCCTGCTGTTCCCTTGCACGCTGCTCTTCCAGTGTAGGTATTGAGGCACTGAGGTTGTCTGTCAGGTGGATGAGGTGAGTAGAGTTGCACCACCTCTTCCAGTAGCTGCTCCAGGACCCTCCCAGGTAGAGCTCAGCCTGACAAATGGTCAGTGTTAGGGTGTACTCACATTTGGCCCGGTTGCCTTATATCATGCCTGAGCATGATTGTTCCCCCCTCCACACTCCCCAACTCGCCTGTGCCCACATTGCGCTTAACGTTCCAGGTCTGAGCATGCTTTCATCATCACTGTGCAATGTTTTGTTTTGAAAAAAATGAAGGAAGAAAAGTGCTATTGCACAGCACAATGGAGCTCATGATTACTGTCCTAATTTTATGGCTGATTTGGAGTCATTTTGGGCACGCAGACACATGGCCATCATATAGAGCCATGCTAGTATGCCACACAGGCATTTTTATTTATTCGTGCTACACATATAAGAAGATAGACCCATATTTTACCAAATATTTTTTTTTTTTTGAGTTTTTGTGAGTTGCATCAAGTTTTTCCTGGATACTCTTGTCAGCCCAAATTTCCAGCAAACACTGTCCCTCTGCTGTATAGCAAAGTCACTCATTGTCACCATGTCTGTTAAATATTTGTTGCTGCCCAATCTGTACTCATCCCTTTTTTCCACAATGCAGTTTTGAGGGGAATAAAAGAAAATTTGGAAGAGATTATGGCTGAGGTGGGAGGGGTCGGCATGATCTCGCCAGGTCGCCTTTTTGTTCTTGGGGCAGATAGTGAATCACTGAGGTTGAGGCTGCAGCCAATGAGCTTCTCTGCTGCTTGGACGATGCCCTGCAGCCTCTGGATGTCTTATATAAAATATTTAATATAAATTGTTGTGTCTAACATTAGGAGAACAGCGATACTGAATGGGCAGTCTTAAGTTCACCACTATATTTTAACACCACGTTCCAGATCTACAATAACATAACCTGAATGTATTATTTTACAAACGACCATTTCAACAGGGTGGCGCGGTGGTTAGTGCTGCTGCCTCACAGCGAGAAGGTCCTGGGTCTGGTCCTGGGTCCTATCTGTGTAGAGTTTGCACGCTGTTCGTGTGAGTTTTCACTGGGGGCTCCAGTTTCCTCCCACGGTCCAAAAGTGTGCAGGATAGGTTGATTGATTAGTCTAAACTGGCCCTGTAGTTGTGTGTGCGTGTGCCCTGAGGTGTGTTGGCAACTGCCCAGGGTTGGTCCCTGTCTGTGCCCATTGTTCCTGGGATAGACTCCCTGTGACCTTGGTTGGGATAAAGTAGTTTCAGAAGATGGATGGATGGACAACCATTCTGTTGAATGTATTTCATTATTCTAATTTCAGTTCCAATAATGACTTTACCTTAAGAAGAACAGTGTTCTTTACTTTTTAATCATTTTCCCACTTTTTGCTGCTGTTCTCAAGACGATGACAATAATGATAAACTGAGGTAAGCCTTCAGCAGCATTTACAATAGTATGGTGTCCAGCTAGCAGCATTTACCTGGTCACACTGTAATGGTGTCACGTCGAGGGCAAGGACAGAGGCTAAGACAGGCATGGAGGAAAAGCAAAAGGGGCTTTATTAAAGAAAACTACACTACAGGAAGGGCAAAGGAAACAGACCACAAGGGGTCCAAACAGGGTAGGGAGGATCAGGCAAGAACACTAGACACAGGACACACTGGGGAGCACATGCAGGCAGCAACATCAATGACTGGACTGAGGATCGCAGGACTGAAGGACACTTTTTACAGGACATGTGAGGGAGCAGATGGGACAGCGGGGAAGACAGCAGGCTATACGTACACTAAGATGGGAGACACAGTGGAAGAGGGCAGGACAAGACACCAGATGGGCACTGCTGCGGGACAAGGGCGCAGAGACCGAACACCATTAGGGGACGAGACAGACCAGGATAGGCAGGGGCAACACCAGCACAGGGCACTCTGGGGGCAAGATGGGACACCACTAGGAGAACTGGGGACAGACTAGGGACAACCAGGATGATAGAACGTACATCACACAGCAGGACAGGTCCACAGACGAGTGATAACACGGGACAAGAAACATTTCGTGTGGATTACAGGAGCCGGGGAAGACGAGAACGGCCGTTAACGGGGCCAGATAGAGGACACAAGCGGGGCAAAGGGCCATATGGACTGCTGACCCGACAGGACAAGACCACGCAGGAGTAAAGAAATGGATCACGATCGGGTAAGAGAGAACTAGGACCAAGACGAAAACACAACAGAACACCATAGAGACACACTGGGTACACAGCAGGGCAAACATGATGCTCAGACAGGGGCACCGCACTAACAGGAACCAAACACGGGCAAGAAACCAGAAAAGATAGGGAACGCAGGGCACAACTGACACACAGACTAACACAGGGTGGACAGCTGAAGAACAGACAGACAAGGGAGAACCATGGGCCCAGGAGGAGTCAAGGTGGGACAGGGCACTGGGGCAGGAACTGAGGCAGGGTAAGCGAACAAACATGGGGGCGCTACAGGGTGAGCTGGAAATGGGCTTTGGGAGAACAAAGGTGGGACAGGACCTTGGGGCAAAAACTTATCTGAGGCAGGAGGGGACAGGACTGAGCTAGGGGGTCTGCTGGTCCCCAGAAAGCAGGGCGTTGACCCTGGGACACGAGCCCCTGCTGGGTCTCGGGAGGCCAGTAGGGCCAGATCGAGCCAAGGGGAAGGCAGGGTTGGGGCCGAGAGGCACTGTGGGCATCGCCAGGATGGTAAGGCAGTGGGGCGCTGTCGGGACCATAGGGCGGGGAGGGACACCGTCGGTACCACAAGCCTGGGACCTGAGGGTGAAGGGGAACCTGCAGGGCAAGGACATGGACGGGGGCAGGAACAGGAACCAGAGAAACCGGAGCGGTGGCCACGGATGGTGGCTTTTCCCAAGGACAGTGGGCTGGAAACGTCTTGGACCTGGAGTGAAGATAGAAACAGAGGAAGGGAAAAAGCAGAGGGTGTGGGGGGAACAAGACTGCAAGACAAGTTAAAGTTTATGGGAACACAGGTGACCTGTACAACATGCCATCCATGAGGGATAGGGTGCTTAATAAATAAACAATAAATAAAACACAAATACATAACAGGGCTAATCATTTTTATGTGTGTGCAGTTTAAACAAAATGAAATCAAATTAAATTACCTGGAGATTTTGGAAATTCTGGAATTCTGAAAATTAATACTTTAAAGAGCAGTTTACAAATCTACTTAGAAATATACATTTTTTTCTTAATAAACGTTAAACATTATTATGAAACATTCCACATATCTCAAAATTTATCATACTTGATTTATTATCTTAGATACTGTTTCAATTATTTAATGTTTCCTAAACAGCAGCAGCAGAACCACAACTTCATCTTTTTCGTATTTTGGCTCTTCTCTATGTAATGAGCTCTACACGCTCAACTTTTATATTAATTCCCCACCACTTCTACCTCTTCTATCTCTACCTGACCCACATCTATCTCTACACCGCCAGTTTCCTCCTGACCTCCTTCTCTATTTATAATCTCAACTAGTACATCATTTACTATAATTTCCAATATGGTTACATCACTCACCATGTCCGCACCCTCAATAATTACCTCCCCTACTTCTACCCCCACAATCTCAACATTTACATCCCCAGAATTTACTTCTGCAAGCCCAAACTCACACACTTGGACTTGCACAGCCTCCACCTTCACATTTCCTTTCGTATCCTCTGCCTTCAGGGAAATTATCCCCCCCTCCACCTTAACCACCTTCACATTCACCCCCACCTCACCTTGCTTCCCCTTGCTTCCATTTTGCATTTTATTAATGCCTACATTCAGGTCTGCGGCCTCCACCTGTACACTGGAGGTCACCCCCACATGTTTTTCCCTCTCTGCCAGCTCCACCTTTTCCCCACTAATCGCACCCTTTACCTCATCTATCCCCTGAGTGCTCCTATTCTTCCTGACCTTCTTCTTTTTCTGAAGGTAGTACGTCTTATAAATTTCCCACTCTTCAGATGTCAGGCCGTAATTGCTCTGAAGAGTCTCAGAGCCTTTCATGCTCATACCCTCCCCTCCCTTACACCAGTCAGTCACACCTCCCAGTCCCCCCATAACCTCCCCAGTCTGGACAGTGGGGGGTGTCGCTGGTGAGTACTCCTCCAAACCTTCCTTATCTCCCCAGTCGATCACCTCGTCCCACAGGTCCCAGGCTCCCCAGTACTGGTCGTTGGTCCAGGAAACAGCTCTCGCAATTCTCATTCTGGTGAATAAATAAGAACTAATAATTAACTAGCCATATGTGATACTCGCAAAGCCAAACTAGGCACGGTATTTTTTCAACTTCTTTCCTAAATGCTATTCATCAAGAATGCCTATGGAAAGAGATGGAGCCTTCATTAGCTGCTCGTGGCGTCGAGGCTACTCCGGCAGTAACGACCGAATTGCTAAAACTGCTTCACAATACAGTAAAGCTTGCGAAATTATGACGCTGCTTCGATACGCTATAACATCACCATGATACCGAACCTAGCAAAAAGTTAATCTTACTTCAAGAACATGGGACATTTAAAAAGTAAACGTATAGGCGATCTTTTCAGAATAACATCTTCAGATGAAATGCATTATCACAGGCCGGATGAGTATAACCAATCATATCAACCATAAGACTTATTGTTTTTAAGTTTAACACAAATATATTCTCTTACCATTTAAATGTAAACAACCATATTTAGAATAATGGCCACAGCATCTACAGTTTAAACAACTAATTATATATATATATTTCAACGATATTGTGCCGCAAAATTTGCATGTACTATATCAGGACATAAAAATAAATATAGAATTAAATATGCTAACAAAACATAATCTGAAGAAATAGCAAGAAACATAAGAAGAGATGCTGCTCACCTCTGCGCCATCTCTCTGTCAGAAAGTTTGTCTTTAAACTGCAATTATTTTGTTTCTATGGAAACCACCGAGAGTTTTAATTGGTCGAATAGTATGAAGATATGTATTGACATTATGTTCAACGAATGAAAACAAAGAATTTTTTGTCAGGGCGGGACGAATTTGAAGCTAGTCCAATCAGGAGTAGTATCTTCAGTTTGTGCTTACTGTAGCTGGGCGTGATTGGATATCTAGCCGCCTTTCAGTCCCCAAATCATATATCTACTTGTCAATAGGAAACCACGCAGCTCTGTCTATAATGTCTGTCTGTAATTTTTTTTATGACATTATGTTTTTGCTAGGCAGCATTACGGTAATGCGTAATACCACTGTATTGGGGGTGTACCGCCGCTGTATTTCCATAGCTGGTTGACGCAATTAGCATTTTTGCGACTTTGGTAGGGCGACGTCAACTCTCAGCGAATTTCATAGGCAACATCAACAATTCAGGAACTAGTAGGTCTTCAGATAGTTGTTCACGCTTTTGAGAAGGAAGACTATAGTTCTTGTTATTCAAATTCTGTATCCTGGTATTTTAAATTTCGAAGATATGTCATATACAAGTTTTTCGAGAGACTAAATTTTGGTTTGATTTCTTTTTTATTCTATGTTAAATAAAGTTCACATAAAACCATTTTAGAATTAGTGCTGTTCTGTTATTGTGTTAATGTACTCCTAGCCTGCAGGTGGTGCTGTTACTTGGGGTTGCCTTTAGCGCCACTTCCCTTTGGGTTGAGTTAGTTCTATGTTTAGCAACAGAGAAACACATGGTGCACCAGTTAATATGTGCATCTAAGGCCATCCTACACGCAATTATATGTTGGAGGCATCGTCTGTGAGTATGATTACAACTATACCTGTTAAACTGTATTTTATGCATATCTTTGAGGAAATATGGCGAAATTTAATACATATTTAAATTGGGATTTCTTTTTTTTCTAATTCGTGATGCTCTTGGACCTTTGTTTGGTTTATGGGGTAAATTTATGATATTATTCATGCTTATATGTCTCTTATATCTATTATATGTACTCTTGTGTTTTAGTTTTACTCTGTTCCTGGCACACTGTCCAAGCGAATGAAGCATTAAAATAAACCATTCAAATACGACGTGCATGGACGAGTTATCTCTCTGCCTAGCTGAAGAAAGCGTAGGACACTCTGAAGTGAGGGCAGAATAGTAAAAAGACGGCCATCTGCGATTGCAGCTTAGAGGTGGATCACTTTCTCTCTCAGCGTTTCCTGTATTAACTAACTAAATATCCTCAGCAGAAGTAAGGATGAGTGAAACTAAATCCGTGAGTTCACGTTCTTCCACTAAATCATCTAAAGACTCACAAAGGTCTTCATCTGGCCAAACTGCTATACAAGCTCGTGCTAAGGCTGAAGCATTGAGGGCGAGAGCTGCTTATGCACAAAGGGAGATAGAAGTAAAGGTAAAACAGGCGCAGCTTAAAGTGGAAGAAACACGTCTTGAAGCTACATTAGAGGCACTCAGACACGAAAGGGAGGCTGAAGTCGCTATTGCAGAAGCCTTTGTGTTTGAAACAGCTGCTGATGTAGCCAACTCAGAGCAGCTCTCTCAGGTTAGCACCCACCACGCAGCATCCATTAATTCGTCTGAAAACACAAGGAGGTATGTTCAAGATCAAATGGATTTTGTTAAAGCTAACCAGTCTGCCTCACAAAAATGCAATTCACAAGTTGACTTTATGTATACACCATCTTGTGTTAAGAGGAATGATCAGCCCTACTGCTTCTCTCCAGTCATGAACATGCCACCTCAATGTACTCCACATCAGCAGTCCATGCCCTGGGAGGACATCGTCAAGCTAGGAGAGAAAACCGAAGTCGATAGAGGAACAATTAATTCACCAGTTTACAAATCAGCCAGGTCATTTTTACCAACTCACCACAGGGATACCCTCCCAGCTGGTGAGAGATCCAAGATCAGTGCAGTCTATCCTTCCGAATCCAGTGTCATCGATCTGGCCAGGTTCTTAGCTCGACGAGACCTTCTGACAGGAGGTTTGACAAGGTTTGACGATAAACCAGAGCATTACTTATCGTGGAAATCCACCTTTCACAATGCCATAGAAGGTTTACAGTTGAAGCCAAGTGAAGAACTCGACCTTCTCATTAAATGGCTAGGACCTGACTCGGCTGAGCATGTGAGAAGAGTAAGATCAGTGCACATTAGATACCCAGGCATAGCACTTAACAGGGTTTGGGAGAGGTTGGAAGAATGTTATGCATCAGCCGAAGCAATAGAAGCGCCTCTGTTTCAGAAACTGGAGGGCTTCCCGAAGATCTCTAACAGGGAGCCCCAACGTCTCAGAGATCTAGGGGACTTACTCCATGAACTCGAGTCAGCCAAGGCCGAAGGTTACTTGCCTGGCTTGTCCTACCTGGACACTGCTCGCGGCATCAGTCCCATCCTGGAGAAGCTTCCAGTCAGCCTACAGGAGAAGTGGATTTTGACAGGGTCCAGATATAAACAGAAACATCGTGTGGGCTTTCCACCTTTCTCATTCTTCTCTAGTTTCGTTCGTACAGAAGCTCGAATAAGGAACGATCCGAGTTTCCAAATGGTGACTACCAGTGCACCTCCAATGAGAGCTAACAAGCCGCTTAAAGGGCCGGCACATGCCTCAATTGTTGTGCACAAGACAGAAGTGGGCAGCCTTATGAAAGGCAACGATATTGTTAAGAACACTGAGGACCTTAATAAGAACTGCCCCCTCCACAAGAAGCCACACCCACTGCGCAAATGCAGGGGCTTTCGAGGGAAGTCACTTGAGCAGAGAAAGGCCTTCTTAAAGGAAAACTCTATATGTTTTCGCTGCTGCTCCTCGACGAGCCATAAGGCAAAGGACTGCAGAGCTGCTATACAGTGCTCTGAGTGTGACAGCAACAGGCACATTGCGGCACTCCACGACGGCCCAGCTCCATGGTTAAGCAAGGAGATAGTCAACCCTTCGACCAGTCACGGCGGGGAGGAAGATCAGACCTCCGCCACCTCACATGCCACTACCACCTGTACTGAAGTCTGCGGCAATGGCTTATCAGGGAGGTCTTGCTCTAAAATATGTCTCGTAAACATTTATCTTGAAGGTCAACCTGAAAGGAAGATAAAGGCTTATGTGATTCTGGACGACCAGAGCAATAAATCTCTGGCTAGATCGACGCTATTCGACATGTTTGGGATTACCGATTATGCATCATCCTACACCCTTAAAACGTGCTCTGGTGTTTCAGATGTCATCGGTCGGAGAGCTAAAGGACTTGTGGTGGAGTCCATCGACAGGAAGACATGTCTGTCCCTTCCCACTCTTCTTGAGTGTGACGAACTTCCCGACAATAGGGCAGAAATTCCAACACCGGATGCAGCAGCGCATCAGCCCCACCTTAAAGCCTTAGCTAGCATGATTCCAGCAATGGATCCAAACGCTCAAATTCTCATCCTTCTGGGAAGAGACATCATCCAAGTTCACAAAGTGCTAGAACAACGCAACGGACCACTTGGTGCTCCCTTTGCGCAACGTCTAGCCCTTGGATGGGTAATAATAGGTGACGTTTGCCTTCGGGGTGCACATAAACCTACGTCAGTACACACGTTTAAGACTAACATTCTCGAGAATGGACGTCCCAGCTGCATGACCCCTTGCTCTAGCTCCATGCACATTAAAGAAGGTTACAACTCACCTCCGAACCTCTTTCCTTTACATAGAAAACAACAGTGGGCACCAGCCATGCTGAAGGACTCAACAAGCGATCATATCTTCTATTATACCAAGGATGATGACAAACTAGCCCCTTCAATGGAGGATCTTGCCTTCCTAAGGATAATGGAGAAGGAGTTCCATCAGGATAATGTCAACAGCTGGGTCGCACCACTCCCTTTCCGCAGCCCCCGACAAAGGCTACCGAACAATCGTGGGCAGGCAGAGGATCGCCTTAAGTCACTTACCCGCAGGCTCAGGAGGCATCCTGAAATGAAAGAACATTTTGTTGAGTTTATGGGCAAGGTCTTTGAAAACGCACATGCAGAGATTGCTCCACCTGTACAGCCAGAAGACGAATGTTGGTACCTTCCGATATTTGGAGTATACCACCCCCAAAAGCCAGGACAAATACGAGTGGTCTTTGACTCAAGCGCCCAGTATTGCGGTGTTTCACTCAACGACATCCTCCTCACTGGACCCAACATGAATAACAGTTTAGTCGGCGTACTGATGCGTTTCAGAAGAGAATTGGTCGCCGTGACAGCAGACGTGCAACAGATGTTTCACTGCTTTGTAGTTCGTGAAGATCACCGTAACTTCCTGCGGTTCCTTTGGTACCGCGACAACATCTTCGATGATGAAGTAGTAGAATATCGTATGTGTGTACATGTCTTCGGCAACAGCCCGTCCCCAGCAGTGGCCATGTTTGGGCTCAGGAAAGCAGCTCTCCATGGCGAAAGTGGCTGTGGTTGGGAAGCTAGGCACTTTGTTGAGCGAAACTTTTATGTGGACGATGGGCTCACATCTGTACCTACAGAGCAGCAAGCTATAGCCCTTCTTCACAACACCCAGCGGATGCTCAGTCTTTCAAACCTGCGGTTGCATAAAATCGCCTCCAACAAACCAGGCGTGATGAGAGCATTCCCACTAGAGGATCTGGCTAAAGGGCTCAAAGACCTTGACAGGGAAAAGGAGCCTTCTCCAATGCAGAGAAGTTTGGGAGTGAGCTGGGACATAGACAGAGACCTGTTCACCTTCCGGGTGTCAGTGACAGGAAAACCCTACACCAGGCGAGGAGTTCTGTCCACCATAAACAGTCTTTTTGACCCCCTAGGCTTTGTTGCCCCGGTGAGTATTCAGGGGAGGTCTTTGTTGCGAGAGCTTACCCTGCAGTCGTGTGACTGGGACGCACCTCTGCCAGAGGACAAATACAACAGATGGAAAACGTGGGAAGATTCACTCTCTGCGCTTGAACAAGTCGAGGTACCACGGCAATACACTCCTGCCTCCATCAGCCAAGCATACAAAAGGGAGATGCATGTTTTCTGTGATGCATCCATAAAGGCTATCGCGGCTGTGGCATACCTCAGAACCATCAATTCAAATCAGATAGCAAAGGTCGGATTCATATTTGGGAGGACAAAACTTGCACCTCGCCCAGAGATCACAGTCCCACGTCTAGAGCTCTGTGCTGCAGTACTAGCAGTGGAAGTTGCCGACGCAGTCATTGATGAGATGGACATCAGATTTGACGCAGTGATATTTTACTCAGACAGCAGAGTTGTCTTAGGGTATATTCACAATGAGTCAAGGCGATTCTATGTGTATGTGAACAACCGTGTGCAACGAATAAGGAAGTCGACTACTCCGGATCAGTGGCGGTACGTTCGAAGTGATCGAAACCCTGCAGACGAAGCCACAAGGTCAGTCCCGGCAAGCAGCCTAGTTAACAGCACGTGGCTGAGAGGACCACCATTCCTGCTCAAATCTGAGCTAGAGGTGTCACATGAGTCCTTTGACCTACTTGAACCAGGGTCAGACATCGAAGTTCATCCAGAGGTCATGAACAACATTACAGCTGTCACCGCTAAAGGTCTAGACCCACAACGCTTTGAAAGGTTCTCGACTTGGAAGTCACTGTTACGCGCAGTAAAAAACCTTATACATGTTGCCCAGTCATTTAGACAAGGAGCCACCTGCAAGGGATGGCACATCTGTGACAGTGTGAGTTCAGAAGAACTGAATCAGGCTAAGATTGCTATAATCCGAAGTGTACAGCAGCGAGCCTTCAGTGGGGAGATAAAGGCCCTCAAAGACAGTTCGCCAATTTCCAAGCTGAGCGTGCTGTACAACTTGCACCCATACCTGGACGATCGTGGGACAATTAGAGTTGGAGGACGCTTGTCGCAAGCTAACTTCGAAAGGGACGAAATCCACCCATTCATTCTTCCAGCACGGAGTCATGTTCCAACTTTGCTCATACGTCATTATCATGAGACGGTTCACCATCAAGGACGCCACTTAACTGAAGGTGCCATAAGGACTGCTGGCTGGTGGCTCATAGGTGGGAAACGGTGCATCAGCAGCATACTCCACCAGTGTGTAACTTGTAGGAAGCTACGTGGAAGGACGGAAACACAGAAGATGGCGGATCTCCCATTAGAGCGCCTGAACACAGACCCTCCATTCTCTCACGTAGGAGTAGATGTGTTTGGGCCATGGACGGTAGCTGCTCGCCGTACTAGAGGAGGCTTGGCTACAGGCAAACGCTGGGCAGCGATATTCACATGCATGAGCACTAGGGCCATCCACATTGAAGTCCTTGAGTCAATGGACGCCTCTTCTTTCATAAATGCCCTGAGAAGGTTCTTTTCAATCAGGGGACCAGCTAAGCAAATCAGGTCAGATCGTGGGACGAATTTTATCGGCGCGTGTAGGAAATTGGAAATGGACTCAGTCTTCATTGAGAGGAAACTTCAAGATTACCTATCCAAAAACACATGCGTCTGGGTCTTCAATCCTCCGCACAGTTCGCACATGGGGGGTAGCTGGGAGCGGCTCATAGGAGTCACCAGGCGTATTCTTGATTCAATGTTGGCAAAGATAGCCCCATCCAAGCTCACTCATGAGGTCCTGACCACCTTCATGGCCGAAGTCTCTGCTATTGTGAACTCTCGTCCGCTGGTACCGGTGTCCACTGACCCAGATTCCCCTCTCATCTTAACACCAGCAACACTGCTCACTCAGAAGGTCGGGGTGCTCCCGCCTCCCCAAGGGGAGTTTGATGCCAGTAATCTGTACGCAAGTCAGTGGAAACAGGTCCAAAGCCTCGCCAACATTTTCTGGGACCGGTGGAGGAAGGAGTACCTTCCGACCCTGCAGGCTCGCAGGAAGTGGCAAGGAGATAAGAGGGACCTCCAAAGGGGTGATCTTGTGATGCTGAAGGACAATACGGTTAAAAGGAATGACTGGCCTATAGGCGTAGTCACACATGCCTTCGCTAGTGAGGATGGGAAGGTGAGGAAGGTAGAGGTGAAGACAACCAAAAGAGACACGTGGAAGACATTCCTTCGTCCAGTCACCGAGACTGTGTTACTTCTTCCTTCAGAGGCTTAAATGATGTGTTCATGTTGTGCTGTTTTTTTTGATGGTATCCCTTGGATACCAGGCGGGGAGTGTTCTGTTATTGTGTTAATGTACTCCTAGCCTGCAGGTGGTGCTGTTACTTGGGGTTGCCTTTAGCGCCACTTCCCTTTGGGTTGAGTTAGTTCTATGTTTAGCAACAGAGAAACACATGGTGCACCAGTTAATATGTGCATCTAAGGCCATCCTACACGCAATTATATGTTGGAGGCATCGTCTGTGAGTATGATTACAACTATACCTGTTAAACTGTATTTTATGCATATCTTTGAGGAAATATGGCGAAATTTAATACATATTTAAATTGGGATTTCTTTTTTTTCTAATTCGTGATGCTCTTGGACCTTTGTTTGGTTTATGGGGTAAATTTATGATATTATTCATGCTTATATGTCTCTTATATCTATTATATGTACTCTTGTGTTTTAGTTTTACTCTGTTCCTGGCACACTGTCCAAGCGAATGAAGCATTAAAATAAACCATTCAAATACGACGTGCATGGACGAGTTATCTCTCTGCCTAGCTGAAGAAAGCGTAGGACACTCTGAAGTGAGGGCAGAATAAGTGCAGTGTTTCGTTTATAGTTAGTGCAGTGTCCTTAAAAACTGCATGTTCAAACCTAAGGCCATGCCATAATAGCTGCTTTGCAGATATTTCATTCAAGAATCTATAGATTATATAGGTAAGCCAGTCTGTGTGTGTGTGTGTGTGTGTGTGTGTGTCTATGTGTGTTTGGGTGGGTGGTCATGTATATATTATGTTGTGGGGACCAAATGTCCCCACAGTGTTATAAAAACACGTTAATTTGACTTTGTAGGGACATGTTTTTGGTCCCCAAAAGAAAAAACTGACTCAGTTTTATAAAATTCTGTGAATGCAATCAAAGGAATAATAATTCCAAAAGTCTTGTATTTTGTTTGGTTACTTACTGTTACTTCTTGCTTACTACTGTAGGGATTAAGGATTAAGATTGCCATAGTTAGGATTGGGGTTATGCCCATAAAAATGAATGGAGAATCCCCACAAAGACTCAGATACCTAATCTGTGTGTGTGTGTGTGCACGCACATGTGTGTGTGTGTGTCTGTTTGTGTGTGTGGATTAGGTTTATATTACATGGTGGGGACCAAATGTCCCCCGCAATGTGATAAAAACCTGTTATTTTGATGCTTTGGGGGTATTTTTCAGGTCCCCACAAAGATCTGTCAATACAATAAAAAACTAAAGATGCCAGAAGTCTTGTATTTGGTTTGGTTACTTATGGTTAAGGTTAGGGCTGGGTAGAGGTTAAGGTTGTCATGTTGGGATTACAGTTTTCCCCATAGAAATGAATGGTGAGTCCCCACGAAGATATAATTACAGACCTGTTTGTGTGTGTGTGTGTGTGGTATCAGATCAGTCCCTGAGAGTTCAGTAGTCTGACTCCATGTTTCTGAGTCTGGGTGTGAAGGCCTGAATGCTTTTCCAGACGCTAGGAGGGTGAAAAGATAATGTGAGGGGTGGGTGGGGTCATCCACAATGTTGGTGGCTTTGCGGATGGAGCGTGTGATGTGAATGTCCATGACGGAGGGAAGAGAGACTCTAATGATCTTCTCAGCTATCCTCACTATCCTCTGGTCTTGTGATCTGAGGCTTAGAAAAACATGTTGTGCTGCTCAACCTTGGCACAATGATATGGGTGAATCATGGACGCAATAGAATTTGGGGATGATTCGTCCATACAGGGTCAGAATCATTCCATACCTCAATCACCTCGTACGTATGTTTGCTAGGTGGAGTTGGAGTTGCTCCTAACTGTGCGCAGTGGAGTTGAACAATCACAACTTCCCAGAATATTACAGTAACTGGAGGACAGTGAACAAGTCTTATTAATTCTATGCTGTGTGAGAGATGTAATCGTCCGCGAGTTCGCCTTAATACACAGGGCATTCAAGCCATTGCTGAATACAAACCCTCAAATGCAGCTCCCTCCACCAGCAACGCCAATATAGAAACTGCCACAAAATCCATGCCCTCTGATAACCAGCCCCTTATATTTCCACCACCGTCGTGGGGACCGTACTACAAAGAGTCAACGCAAGGTAAGCTGCAAAGTGCAAACAAATGTACAACTTACCCTACATAGTGCACTACGTTTACTTTGTTTGTACTATGAGTACAGTCTTTGCACCTTGTCTGTTTGGCACTATATGTCGGTCATTCCTGTTATTCCGTGACTTTTCTGTCCTCATGGTTTACTTATATTTTCTGTAACATGAGTCACATATTTAAAGCAAATATATATTTAGGTCTTCGTTATCACGTAAACAGAGACAATACGTATTAAAACTTTTGTTGATATATGTATTAAGGCTGCCATGATTAGTGGGCGTAGTCGATGACTATCTTCAATATCACTACGCAATTATTGGAGTAGTTAGTCTCTAAAGCCCTGCAGTGACATGTAGTTTGTTGTTGTCAAAATGGGAGGGGCCGATACAAAGCACGGGTCTTAGGGAATTCTGATTAAGTATACACGCTTATTAATCCTGTTAATATAATTAGCATACACCCACTATTAGTGTAAATAAATGCACAAACCGCAAGGCTTTATCAGCAAGGTTATGCTGTGTTTGTATGAAATGTCTTTTTATATATCATTATTGTTTCAGTTTAAGCTGTAGCCATTTGTGCACGAATCTCCTTGCGTCAGAGGAAGCTGGAAGTGGGGTGTGACCTTTATGAAGCAGAATGAGACAGATGAGTTGTAAAATAAATGGTTACACTAACTGCAGTGAGACCTCTCTCATGCGGCCCTGCTCAATCTGTCTAGTCATACCATAGGAGTCAGTTAAACAGGGAGGTTTGTCTGCAGTGTTGGAACCTGTACAGCCAGTGCTTTGTACCGCTGATGGCCTCTTCTTCACACGTGCTTTGCTGCCACCTGCTGGTCAAAGTTTAATATTGGTTTATTAATTAGTGAAAGTAAAAGTCTTATTGCGTTGCTTATTAATTCTTAAATATATATTTAATGTATTTTCGTAATTATTTTTATTTAATAAATATTCTGATTGAATTAATATTTTTAAAATATTTCAAAATGAAATGTAAATGGTTTGTGGTTTTCAGATCACAGCTTCCTCTCAGAGCCCACCAATCAGTGACCATCTTGCAGTGTGATGTAAGACACGAAATCAGGACCGCCCACTTTTTACTCATTTTAATCTTAAAATATGGACAGTGTGAACTGGGACTTTGCCATTTTGCTCATATCACTTCCTCTGCCAGCACTTGCAGGATGGACTTCCCCTTTGAATCTGGTTCCTCCCAAGGTTTCTTCCTTCTAGGGAGATTTTCCTTGCCACTGGCTTGCTCTCTGTGGGCTTTGGGCAGGGATAAGGTAAAGTGCTTTGAGACAATGTAATGTTGTGAAAATGCGCGACACGAATAATATTGAATTGAAACGAATCACACCAGCTTGTCTCAGCTGACAGCAGCTCTTACTTATCTGATAAGTTGGGGGGGGAGGTATCACATAACTTCTGGTCAACATCAAAAGAAATTTATATATAAAATAATATATTGCATATTGCTGTAACACTCAGTAAATGGGACCTATTATGCTTTTCCCTTTCTATTAGTGTGTTATATGGCTTCAGCTGCATGTAAACGGTCTGCAAAGTCTTTAGATGCAAAGTACATAGCAAAGGGAGTAACTCTCAGCACAGAAACCACTCATCTCTCATCTGCCTAAAACACCTCATTGTAATTCCAGCCCTTACTTCCATGACATGATGAGGTCACCTCATAACACAATCCTTATTGTCTGCCTACCTGCAAGGATCTGTCTGCAGACTGAAAGACAGGGGAATGAAGGGTAAACCGACCAATCAAACCATACTGGACTCATTGGGGGAGGGATTAGACAGAGGGTGAATAGAGATGTGCATTATGAGAAAACAATATGTGCTTTCTGAACACTGAAGCATGCATACTCTATTCTAGTAGATCATAAATATAAAATTATAAACTGAAAGTGAGCATAATAATGCCTTTTAAGCAACAGTAGGCTGCTGTCCATGGTGCTGAAAACCTGAATTGTCAAATTTTACATTCAATTTTTTCACCTGCAACCCTCTTATTTTGTTGGTAAATGGAATGCATTTATATAGCGCTTTTCTACTCTTACGAGTACTCAAAGCACTTTACAATTTATGCCTCACATTCACCCATCCATACACACATTCATACACCGGTGGCAGAGGCTGCCATGCAAGGTGCCAACCTGCACACCGGGAGCAATTTGGGGTTCAGTGTCTTGCTCAAGGACACTTTGATGGGGTCAGGAGGAACCAGGGCTCGAACCTGCAACCTTTCAGTTGCCGAACGATAGCACTACCTCCTGCGCCACCATCTTCCCCACAAGACTAGGGTGATGTGATCAAATTTTTTAGTGTTTGTGAGAACTCTGGCTGCCGCATTTTGTACCAGCTGAAGTTTATTTAAGAATACTCTTTGGCAGTGATGCTCTGTGAAGTCATACAGAGGTGGGTATAGAAAGGATTACAGTGAGTAATAGATGATTTAAAATTTGACAACAAAAAGGCTTTGGACAATCAGTTCAACTTTGAAAAGTTTCTCTCTGTCTCTCTTGCTAGTTATTTCTCTTTACCCCCCAGTCAAGGAGGAATCAAATGCAGAATCACATTGTAAAAGCTCTTTTTGTGTGAACATTAGAAAACAGATTAATACCTATTAATCAGTTTGAAACTTTACATTCAGACCTACATCAGTCAGAAGGAGCAGGCGATGACCAGCCCAACCATCAGCTCTATCTCTGATTTTACAGAATCCCTTGTCAGGGTAACTTCTGAAGTCACGACTAAACTAATTTCCATCTCTGCCTTCAGCTTCACCAGCTAGATTAAACTGATCATTGAGGAGGGAAATACAGTCAAGCCTCACAGTAATGCCATAAAACATACTAAGGTTAAATGTATTAATATTGACTTGAGTAGCTGAATTTTGTTTATCCATTAGAGGGCAGCCATATGCAAGTCATTTATTTGTAGAGCGTATTTAAAATCAACAGGAATTGACCCAAAGTGCTTTCCAGGCTAGAGAGAACTGATTAGCAAGTTCTCCATTCACAGTAAAGTATATAAATAAAATTACATGGAAACATGCATACAAGAAATAAAAAATAATTGAAATGTACAATAAGCAACACATTTGAAAAGTTATGTTAAAATTAAATTAATTTGGGAATAGCAGATCTGAACTGTATTGTGGGGCTAATATATTGAGTGCTACAAAAACAAATAGCAAAGTTGTAAGGAAAGCACAGCAGAGAGAGACCCTGGTATTCCAGTGAGGAATGGATACAGATAAAATAAAACCAAAATATGACACAGAAGGTGAGACTGACCTCAGGCCTCAAGCTGATGAAGGAGGGATGTCTGCCTCTGAGCTGCACACTCAGTGCCACTGAGCCACACGCTGCCCCCCTAGACACCATTAGGGTCTGGATTAGAGACAGCAATAGGCATACTCATATACATACTGTACCTAAACACATCACAGCGATACAGGCACCAATAGGCATACTCATATACATACTGTACCTATACACATCACAGCATTACAGGCACCAATAGGCATACTCATATACATACTGTACCTATACACATCACAGCGTTACAGGCACCAATAGGCATACTCATATACATACTGTACCTATACACATCACAGCGTTACAGGCACCAATAGGCATACTCATATACATACTGTACCTATACACATCACAGCGTTACAGGCACCAATAGGCATACTCATATACATACTGTACCCATACACATCACAGCATTACAGGCACCAATAGGCATACTCATACACATACTGTACCTATACACATCACAGCGTTACAGGCACCAATAGGCATACTCATATACACACTGTACCTATACACATCACAGCGTTACAGGCACCAATAGGCATACTCATATACATACTGTACCTATACACATCACAGTGTTACAGACACCAATAGACATACTCATACACATACTGTACCCATACACATCACAGCGTTACAGGCACCAATAGGCATACTCATACACATACTGTACCTATACACATCACAGCGTTACAGGCACCAATAGGCATACTCATACACATACTGTACCCATTCACATCACAGCGTTACAGGCACCAATAGGCATAATCATACACATACTGTACCTATACACATCACAGCGTTACAGGCACCAATAGGCATACTCATATACATACTGTACCTAAACACATCACAGCGTTACAGGCACCAATAGGCATACTCATATACATACTGTACCTATACACATCACAGCGTTACAGGCACCAATAGGCATAATCATACACATACTGTACCTATACACATCACAGCGTTACAGGCACCAATAGGCATAATCATACACATACTGTACCTATACACATCACAGCATTACAGGCACCAATAGGCATACTCATACACATACTGTACCTATACACATCACAGCGTTACAGGCACCAATAGGCATACTCATATACATACTGTACCTATACACATCACAGCGTTACAGGCACCAATAGGCATAATCATACACATACTGTACCTATACACTTCACAGCGTTACAGGCACCAATAGGCATACTCATACACATACTGTACCTATACACATCACAGCGTTACAGGCACCAATAGGCATACTCATATACATACTGTACCCATACACATCACAGTGTTACAGGCACCAATAGGCATACTCATATACATACTGTACCTATACACATCACAGCGATACAGGCACCAATAGGCATACTCATATACATACTGTACCTATACACATCACAGCATTACAGGCACCAATAGGCATACTCATACACATACTGTACCTATACAGATCACAGCGTTACAGACACCAATAGGCATACTCATACACATACTGTACCTTTACACATCACAGCATTACAGGCACCAATGCTCATACTCATACACATACTCATACACATCACAGTGTTAGAGACACATCAAGGATGCAACTGGCAATTTAGTCTGCAGCAGAGGTGCAGTGTTTGCTGGAAATTTCTGCTGATGAGAGTGTCTAGGAACAGCTGGATGCAAAACACAAAAATCTTAGATATTTAGTAAAACGTGGGACTGTTTTCTTATACATGCAGCACGTATAAGTAAAAATAGCTGCATTACATACTCGATAAATCTATATGAGGGCTGTTTGTCATCATGCCCAAAACAACCCCAAATAAGCCACAATATAAGGACATTAGTCATAAACTCCACTGTGCTGTACGATTGCGCGTTTCCTATTTTCACTTCAACACAAAAAGTTATACAAAGATGACGCAAGTGCGGTGGGGCCCGAAATGTTAAGTGCAATGTGACCGCAGACCAGCGGGGAGTGGGAGGAGGGATAATCCTGCTCAGGCATGGTGCGAGGCTACTGGGCCAAGTGTGAGTACACACACAGAAACACGATCCTAATGGGCCTCTTGTTTCCTACTGATCCACTGAGATTAAAAGGACCTACTGCAGTGGAACTTAACAAACTGTATAAAACATAACAAAGACTGAAACAAAGGCCTGAGGTCAGACCCTCTGTATGCAGCACACAGTGTTTCTGCAGAGTCTCACCCTCACATCCTGTATGACGACATTTCTGCTTTTCAGAATAAGTGTCTGTCTGAAAATATCTTAGCTGCTTATGTTCATGTGTGAGAAAGAAGGAAGTTACACAGCTCATTAATAACATCAACTTACATGCTTCATTTACATGTATTTCTATACCCAGTGAGCTACAATGATTCTTTGTAAAGTTCAACTATCCATTACAGTGGTACCTCAGTATACGTCCACTCTGGAATAAGTCCAACTTGATATACGTCCTGCTTGGACACGGAAAATTTTGTTTGGTATATGGCCTTTGTTTGGAATACGACTCATGTGCTAGAACTTGTATGGGTCATAATGAGTCAGGACACCACGCGCTTCCCTTGTTTACCTCTCAAGACAAAGCCACGACTGCCCACCAGCGTCAGTACGCCAGTTGCTACCATTCAGTGAACAACCCGCGCTATAACTCTCTTTTCATTTGTTTCATCTAATTGCTTTTATATTTATGTATTTTAGTATTAAGCAATGTTTAAGTTATTTTATACAACCCCATCAATATATAATATGCCAATAACAATAGGATTTTTTTTTCATGGGAACGGATTAATCATTTTCCTTATATTTCTTATGGGAAAAATTTGTTTGGTATACATCCTGTTTGGTATAAGTCCAAGGATCTGGAACAGATTAAGGACGTATACCGAGGTATCACTGTATTTGATATTGCCAAATTTGTAAAATTCCTAATATTATTACAATATTTATTCCTGCAAACTGCAGGACAAAGGCAACATGAAAAATGTTTTCCTGCAATTGATAAGAAATACGCAGAAACACACACCGTAAAGATTGTAACCTCTGACAGTATGTACTGGCTTTCACTGCTTTCTGCAGTGTCTCTCCCTCTCAGCTCTTCATTTCACACTTTATATGTGTATCTGTAGAAAACAGCTGTGAGTCACATGAATGACACAAGAAACCAAGCAAGCTGAAGACTTTAATTTTGTTTTATTGTCCCCCCTGCACTTGCATGTTCTCCCCGTGTCAGTGTGGGGTTTCCTCTGGGTTCTCCTGTTTCCCCCCACAGCCCAAAAACATGCTGAGGTTTATTGGAGTTACCATAGGTGTGCATGTGTGTGTGAATGGTGTGTTTTCCCTGCGAGTGGTTGCTGCCCAGACTGTGGGCCATCAGGATCCTGCACAGAATAAGCAGCTATAGAAGATGGATGGATGGATGGTTGGATGTTATGTCTTGCTGAAGTGCTAAACATTCAGCCTTGTGGTTTTGTCACTTCCTGTTTAAAGTGTCCACTCCCCCATCACTCTGCCTGCTGTGTGTGAGAATAGAAACGACCATGACAGTGAAGGTACAGAGGATGAGGAAGTGATTGTCAGTCTCCTCAGATCTGGGCTCAGTGACACACACATGTATGGATCCTCTGATGCTCCTGTTTCTTCTCATTGCTGGGCTCACAGGTGAGTGTCTCTCATTACAGTGGTACTGAGTAGAGATCTCTCTCCTGCTCCTCACAGACTGTCAGCTGCAGTTTGGAGATCATGATGGAGATCTGCTGCTACATCAGAAGAAATTGCTATGGCTACATTCCGGAAACATTTGCAGAGGCTGCATTGAGTATAATACTCTATGAAGTTGTAGATAGTATTTGGATTCTCACTGGTTTTTATATCACTTATATTATTATGTAATTTTTAAAAAGCTTTAACAAAAATATTTTACCAATAAACTGGCAATTACGTCATACATGTACAGTATTTTGTGTTTTCTATTTGTTAGTACAGTGGTACCTCAGTTCTCGAACTCATTAGAACTCGAATTTCTTAGAAGTCCAACCAACCAGTTCGAAAATAATTACCTAAAGCTCGATCTGAATCTCAAACCATGAACGCTGATCAAAGATAACTTGTACGCGCAGAGAAATGAGTCACGCCGCATGTCTCTCAGCAGAAACAAAGGGTAAAGCTTCAGTCTCATCCTCGCAAAACCCCTGATAGGAATATTATTCTTATTTACTCATGTTGGCACAAGGAGCTGATTACTGTATGCATTTTAATCTGGGCTCTTCTCTCATAAAACATAAACTTTGTGCTCTAAGTACAATTTTTAAAGTGTGACCCCAAATATTGCAAATGCCCCCATTTTTAGACAGTGGGGGCAAAAGTTGCCCCACCGCATATATATTGTGTGTATTGTGTGTTCCAACACTGCAGACATGTAAAATCTAGAAAAAGTGTTAAATAATTGTGATTTGGCTGCAGACCATGATACCCATGAATATCATTGTGCACCTTCATGGTGCTAATTGGAACCACAGAACTTGGTGTCTAAAAGGACTCCTGAAGAGGCACTGTGGGAATGTTAGTCAATCGAGATGCTCAGCTCTCTTTTAATCTGTTCTCATTTCATTTTAAAAACAAACGCTATACATTAGTTGGGTATCACTGTCGCCTGAAAGAGTCGTATGTTTCACCATAGCTGTTTAATCATTAGTATAATTATTTAGGTCCTAATGCAGGAAGCA
Organism: Paramormyrops kingsleyae; assembly: GCF_048594095.1. Lineage (NCBI taxonomy): Eukaryota > Metazoa > Chordata > Actinopteri > Osteoglossiformes > Mormyridae > Paramormyrops > Paramormyrops kingsleyae. The sequence continues at coordinate 49,520 of NW_027325996.1, forward strand.
CACAGTGTAAAGTGAGGTAAACCTTCAACAGCATGTCAATCCATTGCAGGGCACTGGAAGCTGGAGAAATGCAATGTGAACAGAGGAAGCCTGCAAACTGCACACAGACGCAGTCATGGTCACATTCAAAGCCAACAGTCAGCAGTGCTGAGATGGCAGGGGTATGAGTCAGATATCTAATATCTGTATAAACTAAAGAGACAGAGAGATTTTGGGGAACCACGGCAAGGGCAACAGAAGACATGGGCTTCTGACTATAAGGCATGAAAATCCAACTCAATGTCCCCACTCTACTCACACACCCCTACCCTTAACAACCTGTATCCCCCACACACTCCTCCCACCTATGCAACAATCATTGTTATTAAAAGCCCAACACTGGGCGACTTGTCTCAATGTAACCAGGTTCACTGAATCTACACCTATGGCTGTCCTTTCATGTGCCATCACTACGTGACACCGCTTCAATTCTGGAGCGCTTCGTCACAAAATTAAATCAGTCACGGATCCTCTATTATCCAAAGATCTGTCAAATACTTTTTGAGTTATCACAATAATTAAATCAATTGTCTGGGGCTGTCCTTTTCTTTGATATTGCATGATTAGACATGATTAGAGAGATAGACCAACCTACCTACCTGCACACAGTTCACCATCAAGAAAGGTGTCATGTAGCACGACTGAATGCACTGAAGTGCCGTCTAGAGAGGCAAAAATGTCGCTATTGGCTGCCCTTTACATGGAAAGACATTGACCTGTGGGAGGAAACCGGAGAACTGAGAGGAAACCAGCATAGATACAGGAAGACCATGCAAACTGCCCACAGAAAGCTGGGCCAGATACCGAAACCACAAGCCTGGAGGTGTGAGGCCCCCACGCTGCCCCCAGTCTCTACCAGCTAGAGGGTAACTAGCTCTCCAAATCTGCTGCAGAGTGAAAGACAACCAGGTTTAGCCTTGACCCCTAACACTGATCTTGCCCCCTGATAAGCACTGAGACCTTCTGCAGTAATACATGAAGCTGGGTGTTTAGACCCCTCTGTCTGTACACACAGAAATGACTGATGGCATCCCGGCTGTCTGCTCACATAACCACCTGTGCTGCTGAAATGACACCAGTAAGATCAATCACAGGCCTCATAGAAAACCAAAGGGTACAAGAGGCAGGAGCAGTTTATCTGCACTGACAGTCTTTATATATATCATGCAGTATATTTAGATATTATGTATATAGTTTCAATTACCTGATTCAGGGTACATTTCTAAGAATATAATATGTATTTCCAATTTCCAAGACAAAGATGTTTTTATTAAGACTGCCATAATTCACAACTGACATCATGATCTCCAAACTGCAGCTGACAGTGTGTGAGCAGCAGGAGAGAGATCTCTACTCAGTACCACTGTAATGAGAGACACTCACCTGTGAGCCCAGCAATGAGAAGAAACAGGAGCATCAGAGGATCCATATGTGTGTGTGTGTCACTGAGCCCAGATCTGTGGAGACTGACCCTCACTTCCTCATCCTCTGTACTTTCACTATCTCTGTCGTTTCTATTCTCACACACAGCAGGCAGAGTGAAAGGGGAGTGGACACTTTAAACAGGAAGTGACAAAACCACACGGTTGAATGTTTAGCACCAAATACTTCAGCAAGTCATTCTATTATTATTACTATATGCAGCATAAAACTCATAATAAAATGCATCATAATTTTTCTTTATGCTGCTTGGACACTAAAAGATTTACTATGCACAAGGCATGTATATTTGCTTATGATGACAATAGAATTTGTAGTATTAAACAAGGGAGCCATGGTTTGAACAAAAGAGGCTTTGTGATGCACTTTGTGTGAGAGAATGGAAGGAAATAGCTGTGCAGACACACTCTGACATGGGATTAATGCCTACAGAAGGTCAGGATGACGATAATTATGGGATGTAGTATCTAAGGGGGTAACCCAGGTGATTACACAATCACCTACAAGAAATATTGAGTCATTTGAAGGGAACTTCGATTACATTTTCAGTAATGAACAAAGACCAGTTTATTAGTAATAGTAATAGACAAATTTTAACTAATTATTCTTCCACAGGGCGAAGCTGCAGTGATTTCACTGGGACTGGACACTACCTGAACTGGGTTTAGTGATATCAGGTCAGCTGCCTTCCGCCATCTCCTATTTCAATGTCCAGAGAAAGCGAGCAAAGCAGCTGTGCACTTTGGGGAGTCAATGGAAGAATTTGTGGAGAGTTTTGAGGCACCATGTCGCAGAGAAGTGATGTGTTGAGTGGCCTTCCATGGCTGAGTTCCAGGGAGCCGGACCTTCTGGGCAACAAGAGGGAGCAGTAAGGGCAGGTTGTCTGCGTCACTACAAGAAGCCCAGTAAGGTCTTCCTCTTCCTTGGGCTCCTCCAGTCACTATCGCTCCATGGATCAATTAGTGGACTGTTGACGATCCACTGAGGTACGTAGGCCAGTGGCTTGGGCCAAGGCAGGAGGCTGGGTGCTGGGACCAAAACAGATACCAAGGACTGGGGCTCTGACCCCATCACCACTGGGTCACCTGCAGGAGCAAAGGACACGAATCCCAACAGACGGGGTGTCACAGAGTCTGGGGATCATCCTGCTTAGGGAGTCATTCTGTCATGGCGTGGCAATGACAAGCTAACAAGCTTGGTGGTTACTACCGACAAGGCCTTGATTGTTGGTGATTTTAATATTCATATGGAAAATGAAAGTGATCCAGTAACAAAAGCATTTACTGCCATTCTTGACTCTGTCGGTGTACATCAGAATGTAACTGGGCCAACTCATGCCTGTAACCACACCCTAGACCTGATTCTTAGTCATGGTGTCCTGGTAGAACACATATCAATTATCCCTCAGAATCCTCTACTTTCAGATCATTACCTTTTAACATTTCAAATACAACATAACTCCCCTAAGGCCCCAGACCAGAGGTACGATACTAGACGTTCCATAGCCTCATTATCCGCTGCAACTTTTCTGGAACAGCTCCCACAGTCCTTTAACCTAACCTCTGAAGTGTCATGTGTAAATGAACTTGAACAGGTAACCGTGAACATGGTAGAATCATTTCGTACCACTCTTGATCATGTAGCACCACTCAAGAAAATAAAACATAGGGATAAGAAACCTGCCCCCTGGTACTCTAACCGTACACGTGAACTTAAACAAGCTTCACGAAAGCTAGAACGCAAATGGCGGTCAACAAAATTAGAAGTTTTTAGATTTGCCTGGAAAGAGAGCCTGTCTAAGTATAGACATGCACTAATGACTGCTAGGTCTATGTATCTCTCTAAACTAATAGAAAATAACAAAACCAATCCTAAATTCCTATTTGAAACTGTATCTAGGTTAACAAAGAATCGTTCAATGTTAAACTCACATGTCCCAGAAGCTCTTGGTAGTGATGCCTTTATTGCGTTTTTTAATAATAAAATAACCACGATTAGACATACCATCACGAGCACGCCCACGGTTGCACACAACCACCAATCCTCTGCTAGTGCTAGTGTTATTAGTACTAATGATAACATCTTTGAATGTTTCACTCCTGTAGTGCAGACAGAACTCCTTCAGTTAATTTCCTCTTGCAAACCCACTACTAGCCTTGATGACCCAATACCCACCAATCGACTTAAGGAAATTGCACCACTGATTAGCACTACATTGTTAAACTTGTTAAACTCATCTCTTAGTCTTGGATATGTTCCTAAATCTTTTAAAATGGCTGTTATTAGACCTATCCTAAAGAAACCAAATCTTGAACCTAGTGACTTAGGAAACTATAGACCCATCTCAAATCTTCCCTTCATTTCTAAAATTCTTGAGAAAGTTGTTGCTCACCAGCTGTCCTCCTTTCTTCAAGATAATAATGCTAACGAGCTATATCAGTCTGGTTTCAGACCCAATCATAGCACAGAAACGGCCTTAGTCAAAGTGATAAACGACTTGCTTATGGCTTCCGACCGTGGCTGTATATCGCTATTATTCTTACTGGATCTAACTGCAGCATTCGATACTGTAGACCATAATATTCTTTTGGACCGGTTGGAAACATTGATTGACATTAAAGGGATAGCACTACTGTGGTTTCGTTCGTATTTCACTGATCGTTACCAGTTTGTCCATGTAAAAAATGAGTCATTCATAGCCACTAAAGTAAGATATGGTGTCCCGCAGGGATCAGTGCTGGGCCCCCTACTGTTCAATCTATATATGCTACCGCTTGGTAACATAATTAGAAATTACAGTGTTAATTTTCATTGTTATGCTGATGATACACAATTGTATATATCTGTTAAACCTAGTGACGCATCCCAGCTCTCTTCTTTAGCCGACTGTCTGCTAGACATCCGTTGTTGGATGGCAAGGAATTTCCTCATGTTAAATACTGAAAAAACTGAGGTTCTTTTAATCGGTCCTAAGGAGGCCCGCAATAAGTTTGTAAACCCCAACCCTAGCGGCCTCCCTACTCAATTTAAAACAGTGGTCAGAAATCTTGGTGTCCTGGTAGACTCCGACCTCTGCTTCAGTGCTCACATAAATAGCATTACCAGTACGGCATTTTATCATCTACGGAACATAGCCAAGCTTCGGAAGTTGCTGTCCTTTCAAGATGCAGAAAAACTAATACATGCCTTTATAACTTCTAGATTGGACTACTGCAATGCCCTCCTTTCGGGTTGTCCATCTGGATCCCTACATAAACTTCAGTTAGTACAAAATGCAGCTGCCAGAGTTCTAACAAAAACTAAAAAATTTGATCACATTAGCCCTATCCTGTCTTAAGAACATAAGAACATAAGAACATAAGAAATATACAAACGAGAGGAGGCCATTCGGCCCATCGAGCTCGCTTGGGGAGAACTTAACTAATAGCTCAGAGTTGTTAAAATCTTATCTAGCTCTGATTTAAAGGAACCCAAGGATTCAGCTTGCACTACGTTATCAGGAAGACTATTCCATACTCTGACTACACGCTGTGTAAAGAAGTGTTTCCTTAAATCCAGTTTGAAATGTTCTCCCGCTAATTTCCACCTATGGCCACGAGTTCTTGTATTTGAACTAATGCTGAAGTAACTATTCGGTTGAACAGCATCCAAACCTGTTAGAATCTTATAGACCTGAATCATGTCCCCCCTCAGTCTCCTTTGCTTGAGGCTGAACAGATTTAGCTCAAATAACCTTTCCTCGTATGACATTCCTCTAAGACCAGGAATCATTCTTGTGGCCCTACGCTGCACCTTTTCTAAGGCCGCTATGTCCTTTTTAAGATATGGTGACCAAACCTGTACACAATATTCTAGGTGAGGTCTCACCAAGGAATTGTATAATCTTAGCATTACCTCCCTTGACTTAAACTCCACACACCTGGAGATATACCCCAACATCCTATTGGCCTTTTTTATTGCTTCCCCGCACTGGCGAGAATGAGACATGGAAGCATCTACATACACACCAAGGTCTTTCTCATAATCAGCTACCTTTATTTCAGTAGGTCCCATAAAATACCTGTACTTTATATTTCTGCTCCCTACATGGAGTACCTTACATTTGTCTATGTTAAATTTCATCTGCCAGGTGTCAGCCCAGTCACTAATTAAATTAAGATCCCGCTGTAGCTGCTGAGCCGCTAGTTCAGTATCTGCTACACCACCCACCTTGGTGTCATCTGCAAATTTCACCAGTTTACTGTATATATTGGTGTCTATATCATTTATGTAAATAAGGAACAAAAGTGGTCCTAAAATTGAACCCTGCGGTACCCCACTATGAACGCAGGCCCACTGTGACATCGAGCCTCTTATAACTACTCGCTGCTTCCTATCCGTTAACCAGTTATCAATCCAAGTCGCTACAGTTCCTAAAATACCTGTCGCTTTGAGTTTAAGTGAGAGCCTCTTGTGGGGAACAACATCAAAAGCCTTTTGGAAATCTAAATAGATGACATCATAGGCCTTCTTATCATCAACTTCCTGAGTAGCTTCCTCAAAAAACTCCAACAGATTTGTTAAACAGGATCTACCTCTCCTAAATCCATGCTGGCTATCCCTCAAAATGTTATTTGAGTCCAGGTAATCTACCATTTTCTCTTTGATTATAGCCTCCATAACTTTACCAGTTATACAAGTTAGACTGATTGGCCTATAGTTTGACAAATTACTTCTATCCCCTTTTTTGAAAATGGGCGTTATGTTGGCATGCTTCCAATCAGAAGGTACCACACCTTCAGATAAGGATTTTTGAAACAGTAATGTTAAGGGTTGGCAAATAATATCCCTCATCTCTTTTAACACTATAGGTAAGATGCCATCAGGGCCCTGTGATTTATTTATTTTGAGCTTAGCTAGGCTTTGCAAAACATCAGCTTCAGTTATATATATATTAGTTATAGACGATGTTGGATTAGTAATAAGAACTGGTAAGTTACTAGTGTCCTCAACAGTGAATACCCGTGCAAAACTATCATTGAACTCATTTACTATGTCAATGTCGTTTTCAATTATAAGACCCTTACTATCCTGCAGATTAGTGATTTCAGCTTTTAGAGCTCTTTTAGAGTTAAAATACTGGAAGAAACTTTTAACGTCATCCTTAGCCTCCAATGCGATCTTCCTTTCGACATTCCTTTTAGCTCGTCTAATGTCATTTTTTAACTCAGCCTGTAGATTTAGATACTCTTGCTTTATTATGTCATCATCAGTTATTTTCCATCTCTGGAACAAAGCCCTTTTCCTCCTTACTTTATACTTTATGTCCCTATTAAACCACCTAGGTTGCAATTTCCTTGATTTATTCTTGTTAGAAACAGGTATGAAGTCCTCTTGTACTTGCAATAATGTGCTTTTAAAAAATCCCCATGCCTCTTCAACAGTTTTGTTAATTAACTCCATCCAGTTCACAGTTTCTAGTTTTAATCTCATACAATTGAAGTTAGCCTTCCTAACATTATATATTTTTGATTTGGACTTTGCTCTTCGGGCACTAAACTTAACCTCAAATTTAACCATGTTATGATCGCTACTGTCAAGTGGTTCTAAAACATCTAATTTACCAATCCTGTCCTGGTTATTAGACAAAACAAGATCAAGAATGGCATCTCCCCTGGTAGGGGTGTTAACAAACCGAGTAAAAAAACAATCCTGTACTAATCCCACCATGTCAAGTTCATTTTCAGAAGAGCCAGCAACAATGTCCCACTGCATCCCCGGTAGATTAAAATCACCCATAACTACCACATCATTTTTATTGCTCATAATCCTAATATCACTGTATAACAATCTGCTTTCCTCAACAGCTACATTGGGTGCTCTGTAACAAACACCGACAATTAGGCTATTTGAGTTTGTAGCATCTAATTTTACCCATATAGCTTCCGTACTTTTACTTATATCAGTAAGCTCCCTTGCCTGCAAGTTTTCCTTTACATATACTGCAACACCACCTCCCTTCTTACCTATACGGTCTTTACGGAACAATGTGTAACCATCCATATTATATTCTTCTCCATCCTTATCACTCAACCACGTTTCAGTTATTGCTATAATATCATAAGAGTCTGATGAGATAAGAGCCTCTAAATCATGAATTTTATTCCTAATACTCCTGGCGTTTAAATACAGACAACAAAGGGTAGGCCTATTACAGTGCCTACTTATAATATGATTTTTTGGGGCTTTCCGTTTCCCCCCAGTTACATACTTCCCTGCACTGGCTACCGGTCAAGTTTAGGATTGACTACAAATTATTACTATTGACTTACAAAACTCTGAATGGCCTTGCACCACAATATCTCAATGATCTTCTGGTCCCTTACAACCCTCCTCGCCTGCTTCGTTCACAAGGAGCAGGATATCTATTAGTTCCTGAAGTAGACAGGGCTACGGCAGGCTGCAGAGCATTCTCTTACAGAGCTCCGCAGCTGTGGAATGGTCTCCCGGCGGATGTGCGGGATTCAGGCACACTCTCGCTTTTCAAGTCTAGATTAAAAACGCACTTGTATAGCTTAGCGTATAGGAAACCTAGTTCTGGTTCCAGCTAGTCGCTCACTCCCAGTCAGACTAACAGTATGAGGTGAAGAGCTGGGTGGGGATCGGTGTCATTGGCTTTGGATAAACTGAGGCGTCAGTGCTGTCACTCTGGCTCTACACTAGAGTGCTGATGTTCAGGGAGTCCCCATGCCTGTGTTCCCGCCTGTCTCTCCCTATTTCTCATGCTGCTATACCCAGATCTGCCGGAGCCTAGACGAATATTGCACTCGATCGTTTTGCTTGCACTGCCTCTGGTTTCCTCAACTCTGGCTAATACACAATTATTCTTACTTCCTCCCTCACCCCTTCTGGGGTGTGCTCCCTGGAGCACAATGTCGTTGAAGAGTTTATGCCTCTGCGGCCTGCAAGACAACTACCTCCACCTCCGGCACCTACCCTCCAACCTGCCTGCCCTTGGCTCAACACGATGCCTCGCCATCCACCCTGCGGCTGTGTGTCTATTAATCCTGCCATCGTGCATCAAGCACCACGTGCCTGCACCGGTCGGCCGCTGCATTGAGACATATATTTCAACCCCTGTATTAGCTTAGTCATTTCATCTTGTCTGTATTAGCTTAGTCATTTCATCTTGTTTGTTTGACTCATCTGCTGGCCCCTGGAGGATGGGCTCCCCCTTTGGGTCTGGTTCCTCCCAAGGTTTCTTCCTCTTAGGGAGTTTTTCCTTGCCACCATTGCCTTTGGCTTACTCAATGGGGGGTCCTTACGAGGCAGAAATGTAAAGATCATTGAGACAATGTAATGTTGTGATAATGCGCTATATAAATAAAATTGAATTGAATTGAATGACAGAGACTGCAGAACTATTCAACTGCTCCAGTTACTTCTTTAATCCAATTTATGATATTTGTAAACATTCTTTAATAGACATTACCACCAAAATTCCTGTAGTAATTAACAGCTATTTTAGAGCAGAATTCACAAAGAAGCGAAACGGTGAGCTCAGCGTGTGTACAGACCCTAAACCACTGAATAAAGCACTGAAGAGGAACCATTTTCCTCTCCCTACCATTGATGACATCTTGCTAGATCTAAAGAAGCTTTTCAGTGTGTGACATCAGAAATGGCTGTTGGCATGTCAAGCTGGAGGAAAACTTCAGCTACCCGACCACTTTCTCGCCCCCTTGTGGCAGGTACAGGTGGCTGTGCATACCTATGGGCATCAGCACTGCTCCAGAGATTTTCCAAAGATGACTGAGCCCTGGAACGGCTTGGAGGGAGTTCATGTGATTACAGATGGCATTTCAATCACAGGTGAGGGAGACACAATGGAACTGGCAGAGAAAGATCGTGACAGAACACTGACGTAATTTATAGACAGATGTACTGAGGAAAACATCAAGCTAAATGTAAACTAAGACTGAGACAGACGCTGTTCCATTCATAGGATATTTACTGACAGTGGATGGACTTCAAATTGATCCAGAAAAAGGCAAAGCAATCCAGCAGATGCCCAAAGCAGGGGGGCAAAGACTCCTAAAAATGGTAAATTTCTTAGCCAAGTTTTGCAGCCACCGTTCAGACCAGTGTGAGCCTCTGCGACAATTGACCCATGAAGGCAGTTTGTGGGAGTGGACAGACATTCAGGATGCTGCATTCTCCAAAATCAGAGAGTCCATTGTGAATGCACCGGTACTGAAATATTATGATCCCAAGGAAGACTTGATTCTCCAGTGTGATGCTTCAGACACCAGTTTGGGTGCAGCTGTGATACAATGCAGGAAACCAGTGGCTTTTGGGAGCAGAGCACTCATGCAAACTGAGCAAGGATATGCTCAGATAGAAAAGGAGCCTCTAACAATAGATACTTCATTGATGCCTGTGGAAAGATTCTCTTTATCCTTCCCCCAAACTGCTCTCCTTAGGCAAAGGGGAACCCGGCTGTGAAGGGCAGCCACCCATGGCAGTGCCCAGGAAGCTGGGGGTTAAGGGCCTCATTTAAAGCAGCCACAGACATGCTGAGGTTGGGCTTGAACCAGTGACTTTCCAATCACAGCCACAGAGGCTTAACCCACTGAGCCACACACTGCCTCCAGTGCTTCCCTATTCTGTATGGCATGGAGAAGCTTCACCAGTGTACCTTCATTGCGTGCACATAAGAGGCTGCAATGCATACTGCTGCATCTACAGTGGTCTGACATGTAACCTGCTACCAACAGGAGCGACCCGATCATGCAGGTAGATTACAGTGGACCAGTGTCTAGGTTTGTAGGGAGAGGTAAGGATTGGAGAGTCGGACACAATGAATAGCAAGGGCCTCAGTTAACTTCAGATATCAATGTATTTCAAGATAATTTACTGAAAGAGACACAAAAATCACATTTAAATTTGACAGCAAGAAGTCTTTGGACAATCAGTTCAACTTTGTACAATAGCACCTCCGAAAAGTTTCTCTCTGTCTTTCTTGCTAGTTATTTCTCTTTACCCCCCAGTCAAGGAGGAATCAAATGCAGAAGCACATTGTACAGTAGGAGATGTAAGGTGCAACACACATTAAAAGCTGTTTTTGTGTGAACATTATAAAACAGATTAATACATATTAAGCAGTTTGAAACTTTACATTCAGACCTACATCAGTCAGAAAAAGCAGGCGATGACCAGCCCAACCAGCAGCTCCATCTCTGATTGTACAGAATCCCTTGTCAGGGTAACTTCTGAAGTCATGACTAAACTAATTTACAGCTTCACCAGTTATATTAAACTGATCATTGAGGAGGGAAATAAGTCAAGCCTCACAGTGAAGCCATAAAACATACGGGGGTTAAATGTATTACACTTTTTTCCAATCATTTTGACGCGTGTCTCAATACCATGTCCACTTTTTACCTTGTCCACTTAACACATGCACCATAAAATTGGACTATGTGAGCTAAACTATGTATGCTTTTGCATTGCTTTGACACAATATGCATTCAATCACCACTTCCCCCAAATTTCATGAATACTTCTCTCAGTCAGTGTTTGCCACCAGCAAAACTTTGTACAACTACAGCACTTTACAATGCTTGAAGCTGGAAAGCTGAATGAAAACACATACCTGCCTATAATTTCAGCTAAGCACCTATCTAGTAATTTGTGAGGTTAGTGCCAATTTGCCATATGTGCAAATCTTTGGATTGGCATTTTCCATTGCCATTTTTCTTTAGCTAGTGAAAAATGGATGCAGTAAGAGGCAGAGGAAGAGCAAGAAGACACAAACGGAGAGGAAGAGGAAGAATCTTGGCTACTGATGAAATCAGAGCCACAGTATTTGACCATGTTGGAAATCATGGTCTGTCCCTGAGGAAAGTGGGTCTAAGAGTTCCACTCCACCTGCCTAGATCCACAGAGGCATCAATTGTCAGGATTTTCAGGCAAAGCAACAGGTACTATACACTATTTAGAGCATTCTGACTGAAGGCATTTGATTGGTGTATATATTACTGTAGTGGTGTGATTTGAGGAAAGTCTCCAGGAAAAAACTGATGCATCGATGCACGTTTGTCTTTACTGTAACCCACTACTGTAGGATTTAGCATTTACCTCCCACAGGAGGGAGAGGAAGAATTTACTGGTATCTGTGATTGTGTGGGACAATGTGGCCTTTCATCATTCCCGCCAAGTCACAGAGTGGTTTGTAGCCCATCCCTGGATGATGTCATTATTCTTGCCACCATACTCTCCATTCCTCAACCCGACTGAAGGATTTTTTTCTGCATGGGGATGGAAGGTATATGACCATCGGCCACATGATCAGATGTCGCTTTTAGATGCAATGGCTGCTGGGTGTGTGGACATCCATGTGGAGGACATCCAGAGCTGGATAAGACACTCAAAGAGATTTTTTCCTTGGTGTATTGCAAGAGAAAATATTCAGTGTGATGTCGATGAAAATTTATGGCCAAATGCAAGGGACCAAATGGATTAGTCCAGGACAACAGTATACTTAACTGTATACAGTCAAACTTTGCTATTTGGCTATGTTTGTTTTGTTTTTTTCTGTATTGAATGTAATGTACTTTCAGTAGGTGGCTGTAATGTATTTTTCTTTTCCAGTGTATTGCGCAGCTGAATTTATTTACTGTATTATTTGTTTGTATTACAATGTTTACTGTAAGAAATGGCATACGTTTTTCTTTTACTTTGCAATAAACGTGTGAAAATATAGGATACAACAACACATCATATATATGCATTTTGCAGCGCTTCAAGTTCTTTGTGTGACAAAGTCGTCTTGTGAGAGAGTGCGTGTGCTATAGGTTTGGCAGCGTGTGTCACTTTTGGGTGAAGTGTGAAGTGTTCTGGTGGTTTTAGTGCATATTGCACCGAAAGTTAACTGATATGCTCAGGTGCATGTTTGTAAAGTTCACAGTGTGAAGTGTTTTGAAAAAGTGGACATGGTATTGAGACAAGTGTGAAAATGATTGGAAAACACTGTAATATTGACTTATGTAGTTGAATTTTGTTTATCCACTAGAGGGCAGTCACACACTGGAGATTCCCTAATTAAGATGATAAGATAAGATAAAATAAGATAAGATAAGATACTCCTTTATTAGTCCCACAAGTGGGAAATTTGCATTGTCACGGGAGAAAGTGGACAGTACAAGAATATCCATCCGCTTATCCGAGGTCGGGTCGCGGGGGCAGCAGTCTCAGCAGGGAAACCCAGACTTCCCTCTCCCCGGCCACTTCATCCAGATCCTCTGGGGGAATCCCGAGGCGTTCCCAGGCCAGCCGAGAGACATAGTCCCTCCAGCATGTCCTGGGTCTTCCCCGGGGCCTCCTCCCAGTGGGACATGCCCGGAACACCTCCAGGGAGGCGTCCAGGAGGCATCCTGACCAGATGCCCAAGCCACCTCATCTGGCTCCTCTCGATGCGGAGGAGTAGCGACTCTACTCTGAGTCTCTCCCGAATGACCGAGCTCCTCACCCTATCTCTAAGGGAGAGCCCAGCCACCCTGCGGAGGAAACTCATTTTGGCCGCTTGCACTCGCGATCTCGTTCTTTCGGTCACTACCCACAGCTCGTGACCATAGGTGAGGGTAGGAACGTAGATCGACTGGTAAATCGAGAGCTTCGCCTTTTGGCTCAGCTCCTTCTTTACCTTGACAGACCGATGCAGCGCCCGCATCACTGTGGACACCGCAACGGTCCGCCTGTAGATCTCCCGCTCCATCGTCCCCCCACTCGTGAACAAGACCCCGAGATACTTAAACTCCTCCACTTGGGGAAGGACCCCATCCCCGACCCAGAGAGAGCATTCTACCCTTTTCCGGCTGAGGACCATGGTCTCGGATTTGGAGGTGCTGATTCTCATCCCAACCGCTTCACACTCGGTTGCGAACTGTCGCAGCGAGAGCTGAAGGTCACGGTCCGATGAGGCCAACAGGACCTCATCATCTGCAAAAGGCAGAGACCTAATCCTGAGGTCACCAAGCCGGACACCCTCAACGCCCTGGCTGGGTGTGATACAGTAACTCAGGCCCCTACTTTCCCTCAGCTCTCTGCCTTTCAGTCAGCCATTCGCTGTGCTCATAGGCTGTACGGCCGTCAGAAAACTCTTCACGTCCCCCTCCTATTATCATGCACTTTGACTTTTCTGACTTTTTGTAGGAGAATCTCTTTTTTTACCAATATTTTAGTGCTAAAACAGCTGCAGATAGGAAAGCGATGAACGCCCCGATCAGGGCAGTGAAGGAGTTGAGGCTTACACAAGTTTTATATGATACTCCTGAGCAGGGGCGGATTAACGCACAGGCTAGATATGGCTTAAGCCTAGGGGCCCCACGTGTGCCAGCCTGCAAGGGGGCCCCCATTGGCGCGGAGGGGGGCGGGGTTGGGGGGCCCACGGACTACTGTAGCCTAGGGGCCTCTGTGCACCTTAATCCGCCCCTGCTCCTGAGGATGTGAATATTACCATGGATGACTTCCAGTATCTTGGAACTCTCCCTATTTAACGCCATTGAACTGCACCGAGTTCGCCGGCCAATTCCTGCAGGTCACCATGATCGCTATGGGCTGCTGTGCAATGTGCTTCCCTGTAGCAGCTCTGATTGCTTTGTTTGCCCATCCAGGAGTTGCTGTCTCCACCCCAGTTATTAATCACAAAATTGCATGACTGTTACATTGTTGCTGTTGTTTAATTAAATGTCCAACCTGCCCCTTAAATTTTCACTCTCGATTCTGGGGCTGATGCTCACCACAGGTTCTGCTGTATCCTGTCTGAGTTGGGGGAAGTAAGATCTGTTTGGCTGCTGCTTATGCCCCCACCCCCACAAAGCTCATTCTTCCTGGACCTATCTAGCCATATCCTTAAACTCCATGATTATGAGCTCATTACAGGAACAGATGCCAAAGTTGTCCATGACCCAGTCCTGGATAAATCCGCTTCTCTCTTAGGTAGTCAGGTATCCCCTCTAGTCACTCAAATACTTTATTTTTTGCAACAACAAACTGCAGGTGTTGCTAAGTTGGAGTCTTGATTGGGTTTTTTTGAAGATCCAGAAGAACCACATGATTTGAATTCTCTCCTTGTCGAAGGAGATGGTGAGCCAACCACTGAGAACCACTTCTTAAGAAGAAGTGCTCTTACCACGACCCCGGTCTGGTAGGACAGAAGATGCACCCAGACTGTTCTGAAAAAAAAAAAGATCTCTTGTTTAAAAGGAAAATTTGACCATTTCAGACAAGGACTAATTGATTGAATGTATTGGTGTTTCATCTGTTCACATTTTATTTTACAATGCAGGTTTAAATGTGATTTTTGTGTCTCTTTCAGTAAATTATCTTGAAATACATTGGTATCTGAAGTTAACTGAGGCCCTTGCTATTCATTGTGTCCGACTCTCCAATCCTTACCTCTCCCTACAAACCTAGACACTGGTCCACTGCAATCTACCTGCGTGATCAGGTCGCTCCTGTTGGTAGCAGGTTACATGTCAGACCACTGTAGATGCAGCAGTATGCATTGCAGCCTCTTATGTGCATGCAATGAAGGTACACTGGTGAAGCTTCTCCATGCCATACAGAATAGGGAAGCACTGGAGGCAGTGTGTGGCTCAGTGGGTTAAGCCTCTGTGGCTGTGATTGGAAAGTCACTGGTTCAAGCCCAATCTCAGCATGTCTGTGGCTGCTTTAAATGAGGCCCTTAACCCCCAGCTTCCTGGGCACTGCCATGGGTGGCTGCCCTTCACAGCCAGGTTCCCCTTTGCCTAAGGAGAGCAGTTTGGGGGAAGGATAAAGAGAATCTTTCCACAGGCATCAATGAAGTATCTATTGTTAGAGGCTCCTTTTCTATCTGAGCATATCCTTGTTCAGTTTGCATGAGTGCTCTGCTCCCAAAAGCCACTGGTTTCCTGCATTGTATCACAGCTGCACCCAAACTGGTGTCTGAAGCATCACACTGGAGAATCAAGTCTTCCTTGGGATCATAATATTTCAGTACCGGTGCATTCACAATGGACTCTCTGATTTTGGAGAATGCAGCATCCTGAATGTCTGTCCACTCCCACAAACTGCCTTCATGGGTCAATTGTCGCAGAGGCTCACACTGGTCTGAACGGTGGCTGCAAAACTTGGCTAAGAAATTTACCATTTTTAGGAGTCTTTGCCCCCCTGCTTTGGGCATCTGCTGGATTGCTTTGCCTTTTTCTGGATCAATTTGAAGTCCATCCACTGTCAGTAAATATCCTATGAATGGAACAGCGTCTGTCTCAGTCTTAGTTTACATTTAGCTTGATGTTTTCCTCAGTACATCTGTCCATAAATTACGTCAGTCTTCTGTCACGATCTTTCTCTGCCAGTTCCATTGTGTCTCCCTCACCTGTGATTGAAATGCCATCTGTAATCACATGAACTCCCTCCAAGCCGTTCCAGGGCTCAGTCATCTTTGGAAAATCTCTGGAGCAGTGCTGATGCCCATAGGTATGCACAGCCACCTGTACCTGCCACAAGGGGGCGAGAAAGTGGTCGGGTAGCTGAAGTTTTCCTCCAGCTTGACATGCCAACAGCCATTTCTGATGTCACACACTGAAAAGCTTCTTTAGATCTAGCAAGATGTCATCAATGGTAGGGAGAGGAAAATGGTTCCTCTTCAGTGCTTTATTCAGTGGTTTAGGGTCTGTACACACGCTGAGCTCACCGTTTGGCTTCTTTGTGAATTTTGCTCTAAAATAGCTGTTAATTACTACAGGAATTTTGGTGGTAATGTCTATTAAAGAATGTTTACAAATATCATAAATTGGATTAAAGAAGTAACTGGAGCAGTTGAATAGTTCTGCAGTCTCTGTCATTCAATTCAATTCAATTTTATTTATATAGCGCATTATCACAACATTACATTGTCTCAATGCGCTTTACATTTCTGCCTCGTAAGGACCCCCCATTGAGTAAGCCAAAGGCAACGGTGGCAAGGAAAAACTCCCTAAGAGGAAGAAACCTTGGGAGGAACCAGACCCAAAGGGGGAGCCCATCCTCCAGGGGCCAGCAGATGAGTCAAACAAACAAGATGAAATGACTAAGCTAATACAGACAAGATGAAATGACTAAGCTAATACAGGGGTTGAAATATATGTCTCAATGCAGCGGCCGACCGGTGCAGGCACGTGGTGCTTGATGCACGATGGCAGGATTAATAGACACACAGCCGCAGGGTGGATGGCGAGGCATCGTATTGAGCCAAGGGCAGGCAGGTTGGAGGGTAGGTGCCGGAGGTGGAGGTAGTTGTCTTGCAGGCCGCAGAGGCATAAACTCTTCAACGACATTGTGCTCCATGGAGCACACCCTAGAAGGGGTGAGGGAGGAAGTAAGAATAATTGTGTATTAGCCAGAGTTGAGGAAACCAGAGGCAGTGCAAGCAAAACGATCGAGTGCAATATTCGTCTAGGCTCCGGCAGATCTGGGTATAGCAGCATGAGAAAGAGGCAGAGACAGGCGGGAACACAGGCATGGGGACTCCCTGAACATCAGCACTCTAGTGTAAAGCTAGAGTGACAGCACTGACGCCTCAGTTTATCCAAAGCCAATGACACCGATCCCCACCCAGCTCTTCACCTCATACTGTTAGTCTGACTGGGAGTGAGCGACTAGCTGGAACCAGAACTAGGTTTCCTATACGCTAAGCTATACAAGTGCGTTTTTAATCTAGACTTGAAAAGCGAGAGTGTGCCTGAATCCCGCACATCCGCCGGGAGACCATTCCACAGCTGCGGAGCTCTGTAAGAGAATGCTCTGCAGCCTGCCGTAGCCCTGTCTACTTTAGGAACTAATAGATATCCTGCTCCTTGTGAACGAAGCAGGCGAGGAGGGTTGTAAGGGACCAGAAGATCATTGAGATATTGTGGTGCAAGGCCATTCAGAGTTTTGTAAGTCAATAGTAATAATTTGTAGTCAATCCTAAACTTGACCGGTAGCCAGTGCAGGGAAGACAGGATAGGGCTAATGTGATCAAATTTTTTAGTTTTTGTTAGAACTCTGGCAGCTGCATTTTGTACTAACTGAAGTTTATGTAGGGATCCAGATGGACAACCCGAAAGGAGGGCATTGCAGTAGTCCAATCTAGAAGTTATAAAGGCATGTATTAGTTTTTCTGCATCTTGAAAGGACAGCAACTTCCGAAGCTTGGCTATGTTCCGTAGATGATAAAATGCCGTACTGGTAATGCTATTTATGTGAGCACTGAAGCAGAGGTCGGAGTCTACCAGGACACCAAGATTTCTGACCACTGTTTTAAATTGAGTAGGGAGGCCGCTAGGGTTGGGGTTTACAAACTTATTGCGGGCCTCCTTAGGACCGATTAAAAGAACCTCAGTTTTTTCAGTATTTAACATGAGGAAATTCCTTGCCATCCAACAACGGATGTCTAGCAGACAGTCGGCTAAAGAAGAGAGCTGGGATGCGTCACTAGGTTTAACAGATATATACAATTGTGTATCATCAGCATAACAATGAAAATTAACACTGTAATTTCTAATTATGTTACCAAGCGGTAGCATATATAGATTGAACAGTAGGGGGCCCAGCACTGATCCCTGCGGGACACCATATCTTACTTTAGTGGCTATGAATGACTCATTTTTTACATGGACAAACTGGTAACGATCAGTGAAATACGAACGAAACCACAGTAGTGCTGTCCCTTTAATGTCAATCAATGTTTCCAACCGGTCCAAAAGAATATTATGGTCTACAGTATCGAATGCTGCAGTTAGATCCAGTAAGAATAATAGCGATATACAGCCACGGTCGGAAGCCATAAGCAAGTCGTTTATCACTTTGACTAAGGCCGTTTCTGTGCTATGATTGGGTCTGAAACCAGACTGATATAGCTCGTTAGCATTATTATCTTGAAGAAAGGAGGACAGCTGGTGAGCAACAACTTTCTCAAGAATTTTAGAAATGAAGGGAAGATTTGAGATGGGTCTATAGTTTCCTAAGTCACTAGGTTCAAGATTTGGTTTCTTTAGGATAGGTCTAATAGCAGCCATTTTAAAAGATTTAGGAACATATCCAAGACTAAGAGATGAGTTTAACAAGTTTAACAATGTAGTGCTAATCAGTGGTGCAATTTCCTTAAGTCGATTGGTGGGTATTGGGTCATCAAGGCTAGTAGTGGGTTTGCAAGAGGAAATTAACTGAAGGAGTTCTGTCTGCACTACAGGAGTGAAACATTCAAAGATGTTATCATTAGTACTAATAACACTAGCACTAGCAGAGGATTGGTGGTTGTGTGCAACCGTGGGCGTGCTCGTGATGGTATGTCTAATCGTGGTTATTTTATTATTAAAAAACGCAATAAAGGCATCACTACCAAGAGCTTCTGGGACATGTGAGTTTAACATTGAACGATTCTTTGTTAACCTAGATACAGTTTCAAATAGGAATTTAGGATTGGTTTTGTTATTTTCTATTAGTTTAGAGAGATACATAGACCTAGCAGTCATTAGTGCATGTCTATACTTAGACAGGCTCTCTTTCCAGGCAAATCTAAAAACTTCTAATTTTGTTGACCGCCATTTGCGTTCTAGCTTTCGTGAAGCTTGTTTAAGTTCACGTGTACGGTTAGAGTACCAGGGGGCAGGTTTCTTATCCCTATGTTTTATTTTCTTGAGTGGTGCTACATGATCAAGAGTGGTACGAAATGATTCTACCATGTTCACGGTTACCTGTTCAAGTTCATTTACACATGACACTTCAGAGGTTAGGTTAAAGGACTGTGGGAGCTGTTCCAGAAAAGTTGCAGCGGATAATGAGGCTATGGAACGTCTAGTATCGTACCTCTGGTCTGGGGCCTTAGGGGAGTTATGTTGTATTTGAAATGTTAAAAGGTAATGATCTGAAAGTAGAGGATTCTGAGGGATAATTGATATGTGTTCTACCAGGACACCATGACTAAGAATCAGGTCTAGGGTGTGGTTACAGGCATGAGTTGGCCCAGTTACATTCTGATGTACACCGACAGAGTCAAGAATGGCAGTAAATGCTTTTGTTACTGGATCACTTTCATTTTCCATATGAATATTAAAATCACCAACAATCAAGGCCTTGTCGGTAGTAACCACCAAGCTTGTTAGCTTGTCATTGCCACGCCATGACAGAATGACTCCCTAAGCAGGATGATCCCCAGACTCTGTGACACCCCGTCTGTTGGGATTCGTGTCCTTTGCTCCTGCAGGTGACCCAGTGGTGATGGGGTCAGAGCCCCAGTCCTTGGTATCTGTTTTGGTCCCAGCACCCAGCCTCCTGCCTTGGCCCAAGCCACTGGCCTACGTACCTCAGTGGATCGTCAACAGTCCACTAATTGATCCATGGAGCGATAGTGACTGGAGGAGCCCAAGGAAGAGGAAGACCTTACTGGGCTTCTTGTAGTGACGCAGACAACCTGCCCTTACTGCTCCCTCTTGTTGCCCAGAAGGTCCAGCTCCCTGGAACTCAACCATGGAAGGCCACTCAACACATCACTTCTCTGCGACATGGTGCCTCAAAACTCTCCACAAATTCTTCCATTGACTCCCCAAAGTGCACAGCTGCTTTGCTCGCTTTCTCTGGACATTGAAATAGGAGATGGCGGAAGGCAGCTGACCTGATATCACTAAACCCAGTTCAGGTAGTGTCCAGTCCCAGTGAAATCACTGCAGCTTCGCCCTGTGGAAGAATAATTAGTTAAAATTTGTCTATTACTATTATTAATAAACTGGTCTTTGTTCATTACTGAAAATGTAATCGAAGTTCCCTTCAAATGACTCAATATTTCTTGTAGGTGATTGTGTAATCACCTGGGTTACCCCCTTAGATACTACATCCCATAATTATCGTCATCCTGACCTTCTGTAGGCATTAATCCCATGTCAGAGTGTGTCTGCACAGCTATTTCCTTCCATTCTCTCACACAAAGTGCATCACAAAGCCTCTTTTGTTCAAACCATGGCTCCCTTGTTTAATACTACAAATTCTATTGTCATCATAAGCAAATATACATGCCTTGTGCATAGTAAATCTTTTAGTGTCCAAGCAGCATAAAGAAAAATTATGATGCATTTTATTATGAGTTTTATGCTGCATATAGTAATAATAATAGAATGACTTGCTGAAGTATTTGGTGCTAAACATTCAACCGTGTGGTTTTGTCACTTCCTGTTTAAAGTGTCCACTCCCCTTTCACTCTGCCTGCTGTGTGTGAGAATAGAAACGACAGAGATAGTGAATGTACAGAGGATGAGGAAGTGAGGGTCAGTCTCCACAGATCTGGGCTCAGTGACACACACATGTATGGATCCTCTGATGCTCCTGTTTCTTCTCATTGCTGGGCTCACAGATGAGTGTCTCTCATTACAGTGGTACTGAGTAGAGATCTCTCTCCTGCTGCTCACACACTGTCAGCTGCAGTTTGGAGATCATGATGTCAGTTGTGAATTATGGCAGTCTTAATAAAAACATCTTTGTCTTGGAAATTGGAAATACATATTATATTCTTAGAAATGTACCCTGAATCAGGTAATTGAAACTATATACATAATATCTAAATATACTGCATGATATATATAAAGACTGTCAGTGCAGATAAACTGCTCCTGTCTCTTGTACCCTTTGGTTTTCTGTGAGGCCTGTGATTGATCTTACTGGTGTCATTTCAGCAGCACAGGTGGTTATGTGAGCAGACAGCCGGGATGCCATCAGTCATTTCTGTGTGTACAGACAGAGGGGTCTAAACACCCAGCTTCATGTATTACTGCAGAAGGTCTCAGTGCTTATCAGGGGGCAAGATCAGTGTTAGGGGTCAAGGCTAAACCTGGTTGTCTTTCACTCTGCAGCAGATTTGGAGAGCTAGTTACCCTCTAGCTGGTGGAGACTGGGGGCAGCGTGGGGGCCTCACACCTCCAGGCTTGTGGTTTCGGTATCTGGCCCAGCTTTCAGTGGGCAGTTTGCATGGTCTTCCTGTATCTATGCTGGTTTCCTCTCAGTTCTCCGGTTTCCTCCCACAGGTCAATGTCTTTCCATGTAAAGGGCAGCCAATAGCGACATTTTTGCCTCTCTAGACGGCACTTCAGTGCATTCAGTCGTGCTACATGACACCTTTCTTGATGGTGAACTGTGTGCAGGTAGGTAGGTTGGTCTATCTCTCTAATCATGTCTAATCATGCAATATCAAAGAAAAGGACAGCCCCAGACAATTGATTTAATTATTGTGATAACTCAAAAAGTATTTGACAGATCTTTGGATAATAGAGGATCCGTGACTGATTTAATTTTGTGACGAAGCGCTCCAGAATTGAAGCGGTGTCACGTAGTGATGGCACATGAAAGGACAGCCATAGGTGTAGATTCAGTGAACCTGGTTACATTGAGACAAGTCGCCCAGTGTTGGGCTTTTAATAACAATGATTGTTGCATAGGTGGGAGGAGTGTGTGGGGGATACAGGTTGTTAAGGGTAGGGGTGTGTGAGTAGAGTGGGGACATTGAGTTGGATTTTCATGCCTTATAGTCAGATGCCCATGTCTTCTGTTGTCCTTGCCGTGGTTCCCCAAAATCTCTCTGTCTCTTTAGTTTATACAGATATTAGATATCTGACTCATACCCCTGCCATCTCAGCACTGCTGACTGTTGGCTTTGAATGTGACCATGACTGCGTCTGTGTGCAGTTTGCAGGCTTCCTCTGTTCACATTGCATTTCTCCAGCTTCCAGTGCCCTGCAATGGACTGACATGCTGTTGAAGGTTTACCTCACTTTACACTGTGTGCTTCCTGCATTAGGACCTAAATAATTATACTAATGATTAAACAGCTATGGTGAAACATACGACTCTTTCAGGCGACAGTGATACCCAACTAATGTATAGCGTTTGTTTTTAAAATGAAATGAGAACAGATTAAAAGAGAGCTGAGCATCTCGATTGACTAACATTCCCACAGTGCCTCTTCAGGAGTCCTTTTAGACACCAAGTTCTGTGGTTCCAATTAGCACCATGAAGGTGCACAATGATATTCATGGGTATCATGGTCTGCAGCCAAATCACAATTATTTAACACTTTTTCTAGATTTTACATGTCTGCAGTGTTGGAACACACAATACACACAATATATATGCGGTGGGGCAACTTCTGCCCCCACTGTCTAAAAATGGGGGCATTTGCAATATTTGGGGTCACACTTTAAAAATTGTACTTAGAGCACAAAGTATATGTTTTATGAGAGAAGAGCCCAGATTAAAATGCATACAGTCATCAGCACCTTGTGCCAACATGAGTAAATAAGAATAATATTCCTATCAGGGGTTTTGCGAGGATGAGACTGAAGCTTTACCCTTTGTTTCTGCTGAGAGACGTGCGGCGTGACTCATTTCCCTGCGCGTACAAGTTATCTTTGATCAGCGTTCACGGTTTGAGATTCAGATCGAGCTTTAGGTAATTATTTTCGAACTGGTTGGTTGGACTTTTAAGAAATTCGAGTTCTAATGAGTTTGAGAACTGAGGTACCACTGTACTAACAAATACAAAACACAAAATACTGTACATGTATGACGTAATTGCCAGTTTATTGGTAAAATATTTTTGTTAAAGCTTTTTAAAAATTACATAATAATATAAGTGATATAAAAACCAGTGAGAATCCAAATACTATCTACAACTTCATAGAGTATTATACTCAATGCAGCCTCTGCAAATGTTTCCGGAATGTAGCCATAGCAATTTCTTCTGATGTAGCAGCAGATCTCCATCATGATCTCCAAACTGCAGCTGACAGTCTGTGAGGAGCAGGAGAGAGATCTCTACTCAGTACCACTGTAATGAGAGACACTCACCTGTGAGCCCAGCAA
Organism: Paramormyrops kingsleyae; assembly: GCF_048594095.1. Classification (NCBI taxonomy): domain Eukaryota; kingdom Metazoa; phylum Chordata; class Actinopteri; order Osteoglossiformes; family Mormyridae; genus Paramormyrops; species Paramormyrops kingsleyae. Next base: position 72,890 of record NW_027325996.1, read on the forward strand.
TGAGAAGAAACAGGAGCATCAGAGGATCCATACATGTGTGTGTCACTGAGCCCAGATCTGAGGAGACTGACAATCACTTCCTCATCCTCTGTACCTTCACTGTCATGGTCGTTTCTATTCTCACACACAGCAGGCAGAGTGATGGGGGAGTGGACACTTTAAACAGGAAGTGACAAAACCACAAGGCTGAATGTTTAGCACTTCAGCAAGACATAACATCCAACCATCCATCCATCCATCTTCTATAGCTGCTTATTCTGTGCAGGATCCTGATGGCCCACAGTCTATCCTGGAAGCTATGGCATAAGGCCGGGAATAACCCAGCATGGGGCTGCAACCACTCGCAGGGCAAACACACCATTCACACACACATGCACACCTATGGTAACTCCAATAAACCTCAGCATGTTTTTGGGCTGTGGGGGGAAACAGGAGAAACCAGAGGAAACCCCACACTGACACGGGGAGAACATGCAAGTGCAGGGGGGACAATAAAACAAAATTAAAGTCTTCAGCTTGCTTGGTTTCTTGTGTCATTCATGTGACTCACAGCTGTTTTCTACAGATACACATATAAAGTGTGAAATGAAGAGCTGAGAGGGAGAGACACTGCAGAAAGCAGTGAAAGCCAGTACATACTGTCAGAGGTTACAATCTTTACGGTGTGTGTTTCTGCGTATTTCTTATCAATTGCAGGAAAACATTTTTCATGTTGCCTTTGTCCTGCAGTTTGCAGGAATAAATATTGTAATAATATTAGGAATTTTACAAATTTGGCAATATCAAATACAGTGATACCTCGGTATACGTCCTTAATCTGTTCCAGATCCTTGGACTTATACCAAACAGGATGTATACCAAACAAATTTTTCCCATAAGAAATATAAGGAAAATGATTAATCCGTTCCCATGAAAAAAAAATCCTATTGTTATTGGCATATTATATATTGATGGGGTTGTATAAAATAACTTAAACATTGCTTAATACTAAAATACATAAATATAAAAGCAATTAGATGAAACAAATGAAAAGAGAGTTATAGCGCGGGTTGTTCACTGAATGGTAGCAACTGGCGTACTGACGCTGGTGGGCAGTCGTGGCTTTGTCTTGAGAGGTAAACAAGGGAAGCGCGTGGTGTCCTGACTCATTATGACCCATACAAGTTCTAGCACATGAGTCGTATTCCAAACAAAGGCCATATACCAAACAAAATTTTCCGTGTCCAAGCAGGACGTATATCAAGTTGGACTTATTTCAAAGTGGACGTATACTGAGGTACCACTGTAATGGATAGTTGAACTTTACAAAGAATCATTGTAGCTCACTGGGTATAGAAATACATGTAAATGAAGCATGTAAGTTGATGTTATTAATGAGCTGTGTAACTTCCTTCTTTCTCACACATGAACATAAGCAGCTAAGATATTTTCAGACAGACACTTATTCTGAAAAGCAGAAATGTCGTCATACAGGATGTGAGGGTGAGACTCTGCAGAAACACTGTGTGCTGCATACAGAGGGTCTGACCTCAGGCCTTTGTTTCAGTCTTTGTTATGTTTTATACAGTTTGTTAAGTTCCACTGCAGTAGGTCCTTTTAATCTCAGTGGATCAGTAGGAAACAAGAGGTCCATTAGGATCGTGTTTCTGTGTGTGTACTCACACTTGGCCCAGTAGCCTCGCACCATGCCTGAGCAGGATTATCCCCCCTCCCACTCCCCGCTGGTCTGCGGTCACATTGCACTTAACATTTCGGGCCCCACCGCACTTGCGTCATCTTTGTATAACTTTTTGTGTTGAAGTGAAAATAGGAAACGCGCAATCGTACAGCACAGTGGAGTTTATGACTAATGTCCTTATATTGTGGCTTATTTGGGGTTGTTTTGGGCATGATGACAAACAGCCCTCATATAGATTTATCGAGTATGTAATGCAGCTATTTTTACTTATACGTGCTGCATGTATAAGAAAACAGTCCCACGTTATACTAAATATCTAAGATTTTTGTGTTTTGCATCCAGCTGTTCCTAGACACTCTCATCAGCAGAAATTTCCAGCAAACACTGCACCTCTGCTGCAGACTAAATTGCCAGTTGCATCCTTGATCTGTCTCTAACACTGTGATGTGTATGAGTATGTGTATGAGTATGAGCATTGGTGCCTGTAATGCTGTGATGTGTAAAGGTACAGTATGTGTATAAGTATGCCTATTGGTGCCTGTAACGCTGTGATGTGTATAGGTACAGTATGTGTATGAGTATGCCTATTGGTGCCTGTAATGCTGTGATGTGTATAGGTACAGTATGTGTATGAGTATGCCTATTGGTGCCTGTAATGCTGTGATGTGTATAGGTATAGTATGTGTATGAGTAGGCCTATTGGTGCCTGCAACGCTGTGATGTGTAAAGGTACAGTATGTGTATGAGTAGGCCTATTGGTGCCTGCAACGCTGTGATGTGTAAAGGTACAGTATGTGTATGAGTAGGCCTATTGGTGCCTGAAACACTGTGATGTGTATAGGTACAGTATGTGTATGAGTATGCCTATTGATGCCTGTAACGCTGTGATGTGTATAGGTACAGTACAGTATGTGTATGAGTATGCCTATTGGTGCCTGTAACGCTGTGATGTGTAAAGGTACAGTATGTGTATGAGTAGGCCTATTGGTGCCTGTAACACTGTGATGTGTAAAGGTACAGTATGTGTATGAGTATGCCTATTGGTGTCTGTAACGCTGTGATGTGTATGGGTACAGTATGTGTAAGAGTATGCCTATTGGTGCCTGTAACGCTGTGATGTGTATGGGTACAGTATGTGTATGAGTATGCCTATTGGTGTCTGTAACGCTATGATGTGTATGGGTACAGTATGTGTATGAGTATGCCTATTGGTGCCTGTAACGCTGTGATGTGTATAGGTACAGTATGTGTATGAGTATGCCTATTGGTGCCTGTAACGCTGTGATGTGTATGGGTACAGTATGTGTATGAGTATGCCTATTGGTGCCTGTATCGCTGTGATGTGTATAGGTACAGTATGTGTATGAGTATGCCTATTGGTGTCTGTAACGCTGTGATGTGAATGGGTACAGTATGTGTATGAGTATGCCTATTGGTGCCTGTAACGCTGTGATGTGTATAGGTACAGTATGTGTATAAGTATGCCTATTGGTGCCTGTAACGCTGTGATCTGTATAGGTACAGTATGTGTATGAGTATGCCTATTGGTGCCTGTAACTCTGTGATGTGTATAGGTATAGTATGTGTATGAGTAGGCCTATTGGTGCCTGTAACGCTGTGATGTGTAAAGGTACAGTATGTGTATGAGTAGGCCTATTGGTGCCTGTAACACTGTGGTGTGTATAGGTACAGTATGTGCATTAGTATGCCTATTGATGCCTGTAACGCTGTGATGTGTATAGGTACAGTACAGTATGTGTATGAGTATGCCTATTGGTGCCTGTAACGCTGTGATGTGTAAAGGTACAGTATGTGTATGAGTAGGCCTATTGGTGCCTGTAACGCTGTGATTTGTAAAGGTACAGTATGTGTATGAGTATGCCTATTGCTGCCTGTAACGCTGTGATGTGTATAGGTACAGTATGTATATGAGTATGCCTATTGGTGTCTGTAACGCTATGATGTGTATGGGTACAGTATGTGTATGAGTATGCCTATTGGTGCCTGTAACGCTGTGATGTGTATAGGTACAGTATGTGTATGAGTATGCCTATTGGTGCCTGTAACGCTGTGATGTGTATGGGTACAGTATGTGTATGAGTATGCCTATTGGTGCCTGTATCGCTGTGATGTGTATAGGTACACTATGTGTATGAGTATGCCTATTGGTGTCTGTAACGCTGTGATGTGAATGGGTACAGTATGTGTATGAGTATGCCTATTGGTGCCTGTAACGCTGTGATGTGTATAGGTACAGTATGTGTATGAGTATGCCTATTGGTGCCTGTAACGCTGTGATGTGTATAGGTACAGTATGTGTATGAGTATGCCTATTGGTGCCTGTAACGCTGTGATGTGTATGGGTACAGTATGTGTATGTCTATTGGTGTCTGTAACACTGTGATGTGTATAGGTACAGTATGTATATGAGTATGCCTATTGGTGCCTGTAACGCTGTGATGTGTAAAGGTACAGTATGTGATTGAGTAGGCCTATTGGTGCCTGTAGCACTGTGATGTGTATAGGTACAGTATGTGTATGAGTATGCCTATTGGTGCCTGTAACGCTGTGATGTGTATGGGTACAGTATGTGTATGACTATGCCTATTGGTGCCTGTAACGCTGTGATGTGTATAGGTACAGTATGTATATGATTATGCCTATTGGTGCCTGTAACGCTGTGATGTGTATAGGTACAGTATGTATATGAGTATGCCTATTGGTGCCTGTAACGCTGTGATGTGTATAGGTACAGTATGTGTATGACTATGCCTATTGGTGCCTGTAACGCTGTGATGTGTATAGGTACAGTATGTGTATGCGTATTGCTGTTGGTGCCTGTAACGCTGTGATGTGTATAGGTACAGTATGTGTATGAGTATGCCTATTGGTCCCTGTAACGCTGTGATGTGTATGGGTACAGTATGTGTATCCCTCCCTCCGGTTTATACACGAAACCACGATTCTTCATTCACTGATGGATTTATTCCTCCGTCACACTTCTCCTCCGAAACACCATGAAATCCACCGTCAAACTGTCATTACATAAAGTACAGAATGACCAAACATAAATATTACAAATAAACATTTAAACGCAAGTTAAGAATACGCAATAAACAAACACAGTTAACATACCTCGCTGGCTGCACGTAACCGTGAGAGAATGAGTCCGCTTCAGAAACAAAACTTAACAAATAATTCCCAATTTCTTCTTATTTACAGCTTTCCTTTACTTTAAAGCAGCTTATTCCTTCTTGTGACTTAGTTAACTTATAACGTTTCTTTGCACATGCCTTTTTACTTCCTCCCTTTACGTCACTTAAAACGAGCCTGTAGGCAACGCAGAATGAAACTTAGTTCCTACCCCAAAGGCACAACAATAAATAAAGGAAATAAACAACATAAATGAACACAATAAATTAAACAAATTGACATAATTTACAATTATGGCAGTTAAAATGTGTATGTCTATTGGTGTCTGTAACACTGTGATGTGTATAGGTACAGTATGTATATGAGTATGCCTATTGGTGCCTGTAACGCTGTGATGTGTATAGGTACAGTATGTGTATGAGTATGCCTATTGGTGCCTGTAATGCTGTGATGTGTATAGGTACAGTATGTATATGAGTATGCCTATTGGTGCCTGTAACGCTGTGATGTGTATAGGTACAGTATGTGTATGAGTATGCCTATTGGTGCCTGTAATGCTGTGATGTGTATAGGTACAGTATGTATATGAGTATGCCTATTGGTGCCTGTATCGCTGTGATGTGTTTAGGTACAGTATGTATATGAGTATGCCTTTTGCTGTCTCTAATCCAGACCCTAATGGTGTCTAGGGGGGCAGCGTGTGGCTCAGTGGGCTGAGTGTGCAGCTCAGGGGCAGACATCCCTCCTTCATCAGCTTGAGGCCTGAGGTCAGTCTCACCTTCTGTGTCATATTTTGGTTTTATTTTATCTGTATCCATTCCTCACTGGAATACCAGGGTCTCTCTCTGCTGTGCTTTCCTTACAACTTTGCTATTTGTTTTTGTAGCACTCAATATATTAGCCCCACAATACAGTTCAGATCTGCTATTCCCAAATTAATTTAATTTTAACATAACTTTTTAAATGTGTTGCTTATTGTACATTTCAATTATTTTTTATTATCTTATTTCTTGTATGCATGTTTCCATGTAATTTTATTTATATACTTTACTGTGAATGGAGAATTTGCTAATCAGTTCTCTCTAGCCTGGAAAGCACTTCCTCAATTCCTGTTGATTTTAAATACGCTCTACAAATAAATGACTTGCATATGGCTGCCCTCTAATGGATAAACAAAATTCAGCTACTCAAGTCAATATTAATACATTTAACCTTAGTATGTTTTATGGCATTACTGTGAGGCTTGACTGTATTTCCCTCCTCAATGATCAGTTTAATCTAGCTGGTGAAGCTGAAGGCAGAGATGGAAATTAGTTTAGTCGTGACTTCAGAAGTTACCCTGACAAGGGATTCTGTAAAATCAGAGATAGAGCTGATGGTTGGGCTGGTCATCGCCTGCTCCTTCTGACTGATGTAGGTCTGAATGTAAAGTTTCAAACTGATTAATAGGTATTAATCTGTTTTCTAATGTTCACACAAAAAGAGCTTTTACAATGTGATTCTGCATTTGATTCCTCCTTGACTGGGGGGTAAAGAGAAATAACTAGCAAGAGAGACAGAGAGAAACTTTTCAAAGTTGAACTGATTGTCCAAAGCCTTTTTGTTGTCAAATTTTAAATCATCTATTACTCACTGTAATCCTTTCTATACCCACCTCTGTATGACTTCACAGAGCATCACTGCCAATGAGTATTCTTAAATAAACTTCAGCTGGTACAAAATGCGGCAGCCAGAGTTCTCACAAACACTAAAAAATGTGATCACATCACCCCAGTCTTGTGGGGAAGATGGTGGCGCAGGAGGTAGTGCTATCGTTCGGCAACTGGAAGGTTGCAGGTTCGAGCCCTGGTTCCTCCTGACCCCATCAAAGTGTCCTTGAGCAAGACACTGAACCCCAAATTGCTCCCGGTGTGCAGGTTGGCACCTTGCATGGCAGCCTCTGCCACCGGTGTATGAATGTGTGTATGGATGGATGAATGTGAGGCATAAATTGTAAAGTGCTTTGAGTACTTGTAAGAGTACAAAAGTGCTATATAAATGCAGTCCATTTACCAACAAAATAAGAGGGTTGCAGGTGAAAAAATTGAATGTAAAATTTGACAATTCAGGTATTCAGCACCATGGACAGCAGCCTACTGTTGCTTAAAAGGCATTATTATGCTCACTTTCAGTTTATAATTTTATATTTATGATCTACTAGAATAGAGTATGCATGCTTCAGTGTTCAAAAAGCACATATTGTTTTCTCATAATGCACATCTCTATTCACCCTCTGTCTAATCCCTCCCCCAATGAGTCCAGTGTGGTTTGATTGGTCGGTTTACCCTTCATTCCCCTGTCTTTCAGTCTGCAGACAGATCCTTGCAGGTAGGCAGACAATAAGGATTGTGTTATGAGGTGACCTCATCATGTCATGGAAGTAAGGGCTGGAATTACAATGAGGTGTTTTAGGCAGATGAGAGATGAGTGGTTTCTGTGCTGAGAGTTACTCCCTTTGCTATGTACTTTGCATCTAAAGACTTTGCAGACCGTTTACATGCAGCTGAAGCCATATAACACACTAATAGAAAGGGAAAAGCATAATAGGTCCCATTTACTGAGTGTTATAGCAATATGCAATATATTATTTTATATATAAATTTCTTTTGATGTTGACCAGAAGTTATGTGATACCTCCCCCCCCCCCCCCCCCCCCCCCCCCCTTATCAGATAAGTAAGAGCTGCTGTCAGCTGAGACAAGCTGGTGTGATTCGTTTCAATTCAATATTATTCGTGTCGCGCATTTTCACAACATTACATTGTCTCAAAGCACTTTACCTTATCCCTGCCCAAAGCCCACAGAGAGCAAGCCAGTGGCAAGGAAAATCTCCCTAGAAGGAAGAAACCTTGGGAGGAACCAGATTCAAAGGGGAAGTCCATCCTGCAAGTGCTGGCAGAGGAAGTGATATGAGCAAAATGGCAAAGTCCCAGTTCACACTGTCCATATTTTAAGATTAAAATGAGTAAAAAGTGGGCGGTCCTGATTTCGTGTCTTACATCACACTGCAAGATGGTCACTGATTGGTGGGCTCTGAGAGGAAGCTGTGATCTGAAAACCACAAACCATTTACATTTCATTTTGAAATATTTAAAAAATATTAATTCAATCAGAATATTTATTAAATAAAAATAATTACGAAAATACATTAAATATATATTTAAGAATTAATAAGCAACGCAATAAGACTTTTACTTTCACTAATTAATAAACCAATATTAAACTTTGACCAGCAGGTGGCAGCAAAGCACGTGTGAAGAAGAGGCCATCAGCGGTACAAAGCACTGGCTGTACAGGTTCCAACACTGCAGACAAACCTCCCTGTTTAACTGACTCCTATGGTATGACTAGACAGATTGAGCAGGGCCGCATGAGAGAGGTCTCACTGCAGTTAGTGTAACCATTTATTTTACAACTCATCTGTCTCATTCTGCTTCATAAAGGTCACACCCCACTTCCAGCTTCCTCTGACGCAAGGAGATTCGTGCACAAATGGCTACAGCTTAAACTGAAACAATAATGATATATAAAAAGACATTTCATACAAACACAGCATAACCTTGCTGATAAAGCCTTGCGGTTTGTGCATTTATTTACACTAATAGTGGGTGTATGCTAATTATATTAACAGGATTAATAAGCGTGTATACTTAATCAGAATTCCCTAAGACCCGTGCTTTGTATCGGCCCCTCCCATTTTGACAACAACAAACTACATGTCACTGCAGGGCTTTAGAGACTAACTACTCCAATAATTGCGTAGTGATATTGAAGATAGTCATCGACTACGCCCACTAATCATGGCAGCCTTAATACATATATCAACAAAAGTTTTAATACGTATTGTCTCTGTTTACGTGATAACGAAGACCTAAATATATATTTGCTTTAAATATGTGACTCATGTTACAGAAAATATAAGTAAACCATGAGGACAGAAAAGTCACGGAATAACAGGAATGACCGACATATAGTGCCAAACAGACAAGGTGCAAAGACTGTACTCATAGTACAAACAAAGTAAACGTAGTGCACTATGTAGGGTAAGTTGTACATTTGTTTGCACTTTGCAGCTTACCTTGCGTTGACTCTTTGTAGTACGGTCCCCACGACGGTGGTGGAAATATAAGGGGCTGGTTATCAGGGGGCATGGATTTTGCGGCAGTTTCTATATTGGCGTTGCTGGTGGAGGGAGCTGCATTTGAGGGTTTGTATTCAGCAATGGCTTGAATGCCCTGTGTATTAAGGCGAACTCGCGGACGATTACATCTCTCACACAGCATAGAATTAATAAGACTTGTTCACTGTCCTCCAGTTACTGTAATATTCTGGGAAGTTGTGATTGTTCAACTCCACTGCGCACAGTTAGGAGCAACTCCAACTCCACCTAGCAAACATACGTACGAGGTGATTGAGGTATGGAATGATTCTGACCCTGTATGGACGAATCATCCCCAAATTCTATTGCGTCCATGATTCACCCATATCATTGTGCCAAGGTTGAGCAGCACAACATGTTTTTCTAAGCCTCAGATCACAAGACCAGAGGATAGTGAGGATAGCTGAGAAGATCATTAGAGTCTCTCTTCCCTCCGTCATGGACATTCGCATCACACGCTCCATCCGCAAAGCCACCAACATTGTGGATGACCCCACCCACCCCTCACATTATCTTTTCACCCTCCTAGCGTCTGGAAAAGCATTCAGGCCTTCACACCCAGACTCAGAAACATGGAGTCAGACTACTGAACTCTCAGGGACTGATCTGATACCACACACACACACACACAAACAGGTCTGTAATTATATCTTCGTGGGGACTCACCATTCATTTCTATGGGGAAAACTGTAATCCCAACATGACAACCTTAACCTCTACCCAGCCCTAACCTTAACCATAAGTAACCAAACCAAATACAAGACTTCTGGCATCTTTAGTTTTTTATTGTATTGACAGATCTTTGTGGGGACCTGAAAAATACCCCCAAAGCATCAAAATAACAGGTTTTTATCACATTGCGGGGGACATTTGGTCCCCACCATGTAATATAAACCTAATCCACACACACAAACAGACACACACACACACATGTGCGTGCACACACACACACACAGATTAGGTATCTGAGTCTTTGTGGGGATTCTCCATTCATTTTTATGGGCATAACCCCAATCCTAACTATGGCAATCTTAATCCTTAATCCCTACAGTAGTAAGCAAGAAGTAACAGTAAGTAACCAAACAAAATACAAGACTTTTGGAATTATTATTCCTTTGATTGCATTCACAGAATTTTATAAAACTGAGTCAGTTTTTTCTTTTGGGGACCAAAAACATGTCCCTACAAAGTCAAATTAACGTGTTTTTATAACACTGTGGGGACATTTGGTCCCCACAACATAATATATACATGACCACCCACCCAAACACACATAGACACACACACACACACACACACACAGACTGGCTTACCTATATAATCTATAGATTCTTGAATGAAATATCTGCAAAGCAGCTATTATGGCATGGCCTTAGGTTTGAACATGCAGTTTTTAAGGACACTGCACTAACTATAAACGAAACACTGCACTAATTCTAAAATGGTTTTATGTGAACTTTATTTAACATAGAATAAAAAAGAAATCAAACCAAAATTTAGTCTCTCGAAAAACTTGTATATGACATATCTTCGAAATTTAAAATACCAGGATACAGAATTTGAATAACAAGAACTATAGTCTTCCTTCTCAAAAGCGTGAACAACTATCTGAAGACCTACTAGTTCCTGAATTGTTGATGTTGCCTATGAAATTCGCTGAGAGTTGACGTCGCCCTACCAAAGTCGCAAAAATGCTAATTGCGTCAACCAGCTATGGAAATACAGCGGCGGTACACCCCCAATACAGTGGTATTACGCATTACCGTAATGCTGCCTAGCAAAAACATAATGTCATAAAAAAAATTACAGACAGACATTATAGACAGAGCTGCGTGGTTTCCTATTGACAAGTAGATATATGATTTGGGGACTGAAAGGCGGCTAGATATCCAATCACGCCCAGCTACAGTAAGCACAAACTGAAGATACTACTCCTGATTGGACTAGCTTCAAATTCGTCCCGCCCTGACAAAAAATTCTTTGTTTTCATTCGTTGAACATAATGTCAATACATATCTTCATACTATTCGACCAATTAAAACTCTCGGTGGTTTCCATAGAAACAAAATAATTGCAGTTTAAAGACAAACTTTCTGACAGAGAGATGGCGCAGAGGTGAGCAGCATCTCTTCTTATGTTTCTTGCTATTTCTTCAGATTATGTTTTGTTAGCATATTTAATTCTATATTTATTTTTATGTCCTGATATAGTACATGCAAATTTTGCGGCACAATATCGTTGAAATATATATATAATTAGTTGTTTAAACTGTAGATGCTGTGGCCATTATTCTAAATATGGTTGTTTACATTTAAATGGTAAGAGAATATATTTGTGTTAAACTTAAAAACAATAAGTCTTATGGTTGATATGATTGGTTATACTCATCCGGCCTGTGATAATGCATTTCATCTGAAGATGTTATTCTGAAAAGATCGCCTATACGTTTACTTTTTAAATGTCCCATGTTCTTGAAGTAAGATTAACTTTTTGCTAGGTTCGGTATCATGGTGATGTTATAGCGTATCGAAGCAGCGTCATAATTTCGCAAGCTTTACTGTATTGTGAAGCAGTTTTAGCAATTCGGTCGTTACTGCCGGAGTAGCCTCGACGCCACGAGCAGCTAATGAAGGCTCCATCTCTTTCCATAGGCATTCTTGATGAATAGCATTTAGGAAAGAAGTTGAAAAAATACCGTGCCTAGTTTGGCTTTGCGAGTATCACATATGGCTAGTTAATTATTAGTTCTTATTTATTCACCAGAATGAGAATTGCGAGAGCTGTTTCCTGGACCAACGACCAGTACTGGGGAGCCTGGGACCTGTGGGACGAGGTGATCGACTGGGGAGATAAGGAAGGTTTGGAGGAGTACTCACCAGCGACACCCCCCACTGTCCAGACTGGGGAGGTTATGGGGGGACTGGGAGGTGTGACTGACTGGTGTAAGGGAGGGGAGGGTATGAGCATGAAAGGCTCTGAGACTCTTCAGAGCAATTACGGCCTGACATCTGAAGAGTGGGAAATTTATAAGACGTACTACCTTCAGAAAAAGAAGAAGGTCAGGAAGAATAGGAGCACTCAGGGGATAGATGAGGTAAAGGGTGCGATTAGTGGGGAAAAGGTGGAGCTGGCAGAGAGGGAAAAACATGTGGGGGTGACCTCCAGTGTACAGGTGGAGGCCGCAGACCTGAATGTAGGCATTAATAAAATGCAAAATGGAAGCAAGGGGAAGCAAGGTGAGGTGGGGGTGAATGTGAAGGTGGTTAAGGTGGAGGGGGGGATAATTTCCCTGAAGGCAGAGGATACGAAAGGAAATGTGAAGGTGGAGGCTGTGCAAGTCCAAGTGTGTGAGTTTGGGCTTGCAGAAGTAAATTCTGGGGATGTAAATGTTGAGATTGTGGGGGTAGAAGTAGGGGAGGTAATTATTGAGGGTGCGGACATGGTGAGTGATGTAACCATATTGGAAATTATAGTAAATGATGTACTAGTTGAGATTATAAATAGAGAAGGAGGTCAGGAGGAAACTGGCGGTGTAGAGATAGATGTGGGTCAGGTAGAGATAGAAGAGGTAGAAGTGGTGGGGAATTAATATAAAAGTTGAGCGTGTAGAGCTCATTACATAGAGAAGAGCCAAAATACGAAAAAGATGAAGTTGTGGTTCTGCTGCTGCTGTTTAGGAAACATTAAATAATTGAAACAGTATCTAAGATAATAAATCAAGTATGATAAATTTTGAGATATGTGGAATGTTTCATAATAATGTTTAACGTTTATTAAGAAAAAAATGTATATTTCTAAGTAGATTTGTAAACTGCTCTTTAAAGTATTAATTTTCAGAATTCCAGAATTTCCAAAATCTCCAGGTAATTTAATTTGATTTCATTTTGTTTAAACTGCACACACATAAAAATGATTAGCCCTGTTATGTATTTGTGTTTTATTTATTGTTTATTTATTAAGCACCCTATCCCTCATGGATGGCATGTTGTACAGGTCACCTGTGTTCCCATAAACTTTAACTTGTCTTGCAGTCTTGTTCCCCCCACACCCTCTGCTTTTTCCCTTCCTCTGTTTCTATCTTCACTCCAGGTCCAAGACGTTTCCAGCCCACTGTCCTTGGGAAAAGCCACCATCCGTGGCCACCGCTCCGGTTTCTCTGGGCCCTCCTGCCCTGCAGGCCCCTCGGGCCCCTCTGGTTCCTGTTCCTGCCCCCGTCCATGTCCTTGCCTTGCAGGTTCCCCTTCACCCTCAGGTCCCAGGCTTGTGGTACCGACGGTGTCCCTCCCCGCCCTATGGTCCCGACAGCGCCCCACTGCCTTACCATCCTTTCGTCCTGGTCCTAGTTCTCTCTTACCCGATCGTGATCCGTTTCCTTACTCCTGCGTGGTCTTCTCCTGTCGGGTCAGCAGTCCATATGGCTCTTTGCCCCGCTTGTGTCCTCTATCTGGCCCCGTTAACGGCCGTTCTCGTCTTCCCCGGCTCCTGTAACCCACACGAAATGTTTCTTGTCCCGTGTTATCACTCGTCTGTGGACCTGTCCTGGTGTGTGATGTACGTTCTATCATCCTGGTTGTCCCTAGTCTGACCCCAGTTCTCCTAGTGGTGTCCCGTCTTGCCCCCAGAGTGCCCTGTGCTGGTGTTGCCCCTGCCTACCCTGGTCTGCCTCGTCCCCTAATGGTGTTCGGTCTCTGCGCCCTTGTCCCGCAGCAGTGCCCATCTGTTGTCTTGTCCTTGCCTCTTCCACTGTGTCTCCCATCTTAGTGTACGTATAGCCTGCTGTCTTCCCCGCTGTCCCATCTGCTCCCTCACATGCCCTGTAAAAAGTGTCCTTCAGTCCTGCGATCCTCAGTCCAGTCATTGATGTTGCTGCCTGCATGTGCTCCCCAGTGTGTCCTGTGTCTAGTGTTCTTGCCTGATCCTCCCTACCCTGTTTGGACCCCTTGTGGTCTGTTTCCTTTGCCCTTCCTGTAGTGTAGTTTTCTTTAATAAAGCCCCTTTTGGTTTTCCTCCATGCCTGTCTTAGCCTCTGTCCTTGCCCTCGACGTGACACCATTACAGTGTGACCAGGTAAATGCTTCTAGCTGGACACCACACTACTGTAAATGCTGCTGAAGGCTTACCTCAGTTTATCATTATTCCCTTCATCTTGAAAGAGAACAGCAGCAACAAGTGGGAAAATGATTAAAAAGTAAAGAACACTGTTCTGTTAGTAAGCTTCTTAAGGTAAAGTCATTTTAAATAATAGTAGTTACTGATACTTTATTAATCCCTGTGGGGAAATTGTCTTTACGCCTCCCTCAACTTGCTCTTCATAGAGTAAGCTCTCCATAAAGGGCAGCCACCCATAGTGGCGCCCAGGGAGCTGGGGGTTAAGGGCCCTGCTCAAGGACCCGCAGACATGCTGAGGATGGGTTTGAACCGGTGACCTTGTGCTTACAGGCACACAGGCTCAGCCCACTGAGCCATGAATACAGGTATGAGATTCGCTGCTGAAAGTGGCAACACTGGCACAAAGCTTCAGCAGCAGAGATGTATGCGTGTGCCATGTTGTAGCCGATCAGTGTAAACACTACCCAGACGTGCTCTTGTTTATTTCAATCACAATGGGCGTATTCACATATTTCTTTACCCAGTACCAACTGTCGGATTATCATGTTATTATCATGGGAATAGCACGATTTGCAAGTGGGCAGGCGATCAGAGCTGCTTCGAGACGCAGACGCCAAGTCAGTCACTCTTGTTCTTCCTATTTGTATCACGAAGCTGTAAAAATATATTTAGTTTCTACCTATATATATATTTGAAAAGTAGACCGTCCAAGGTTTCTGAGGGTGTTTTTTATATGACAAAAACTCGCAGAGTTATTTAAACGGTTTGGCGAAATTTCTATCAGATCTTGCCGGCGGGACGGCCGACTCCAGAGGGTTAATATAGCCCCTTTTGGTTTTCCTTCATGCCTGTCTTCGCCTCTGTCCTTGCCCTCGACGTGACACCATTACAGTGTGACCAGGTAAATGCTGCTAGCTGGACACCACACTACTGAAAATGCTGCTGAAGGCTTACCTCAGTTTATCATTATTGTCATCGTCTTGAGAACAGCAGCAAAAAGTGGGAAAATGATTAAAAAGTAAAGAACACTGTTCTTCTTAAGGTAAAGTCATTATTGGAACTGAAATTAGAATAATGAAATACATTCAACAGAATGGTTGTCCATCCATCCATCTTCTGAAACTACTTTATCCCAACCAAGGTCACAGGGAGTCTATCCCAGGAACAATGGGCACAGACAGGGACCAACCCTGGGCAGTTGCCAACACACCTCAGGGCACACGCACACACAACTACAGGGCCAATTTATAATAATCAATCAACCTATCCTGCACACTTTTGGACCGTGGGAGGAAACTGGAGCCCCCAGTGAAAACTCACACGAACAGCGTGCAAACTCTACACAGATAGGACCCAGGACCAGACCCAGGACCTTCTCGCTGTGAGGCAGCAGCACTAACCACCGCGCCACCCTGTTGAAATGGTCGTTTGTAAAATAATACATTCAGGTTATGTTATTGTAGATCTGGAACGTGGTGTTAAAATGTAGTGGTGAACTTAAGACTGCCCATTCAGTATCGCTGTTCTCCTAATGTTAGACACAACAATTTATATTAAATATTTTATATAAGACATCCGGAGGCTGCAGGGCATCGTCCAAGCAGCAGAGAAGCTCATTGGCTGCAGCCTCAACCTCAGTGATTCACTATCTGCCCCAAGAACAAAAAGGCGACCTGGCGAGATCATGCCGACCCCTCCCACCTCAGCCATAATCTCTTCCAAATTTTCTTTTATTCCCCTCAAAACTGCATTGTGGAAAAAAGGGATGAGTACAGATTGGGCAGCAACAAATATTTAACAGACATGGTGACAATGAGTGACTTTGCTATACAGCAGAGGGACAGTGTTTGCTGGAAATTTGGGCTGACAAGAGTATCCAGGAAAAACTTGATGCAACTCACAAAAACTCAAAAAAAAAAAAATATTTGGTAAAATATGGGTCTATCTTCTTATATGTGTAGCACGAATAAATAAAAATGCCTGTGTGGCATACTAGCATGGCTCTATATGATGGCCATGTGTCTGCGTGCCCAAAATGACTCCAAATCAGCCATAAAATTAGGACAGTAATCATGAGCTCCATTGTGCTGTGCAATAGCACTTTTCTTCCTTCAGTTTTTTCAAAACAAAACATTGCACAGTGATGATGAAAGCATGCTCAGACCTGGAACGTTAAGCGCAATGTGGGCACAGGCGAGTTGGGGAGTGTGGAGGGGGGAACAATCATGCTCAGGCATGATATAAGGCAACCGGGCCAAATGTGAGTACACCCTAACACTGACCATTTGTCAGGCTGAGCTCTACCTGGGAGGGTCCTGGAGGAGCTACTGGAAGAGGTGGTGCAACTCTACTCACCTCATCCACCTGACAGACAACCTCAGTGCCTCAATACCTACACTGGAAGAGCAGCGTGCAAGGGAACAGCAGGCCATGAGATACAGACACCATCACGAACGGCTACATAGCCAAAGACTCCACTCGCTCACAGAGAGCGTCGCTTGTGATGAAACCCAGGGCTTCATGACGAAGCATTTGTGTTATTTGTGATTATAGCATTATGTGATGTTTCCTCTGTTTATGTTAAAGTTCAGTGGTCAGTTTAACAGATAAACCACACACAGTTCCTTAATAACTATATTTTATTCTTCAAAACAAATATAAAAATGATTATGAAAAAATATATATTCTGTGAGCTTGCTGGAAAACAGTTTGTCCAGCATGAGCCAGCCTCATCCAGAGGGCTACTCTCCTGCTGTCAGTCATCCATTGCCATGTCAGAGCCAGCCTCGTCCTGAGGGCTGCTCTCCTGCTGTCCGTCATCCATTGCCATGTCTGAGGCAGCCTCATCCAGAGGGCTGCTCTCCTGCTGTCTGTCACCTTTTTCCAGCATGAGCCAGCCTCATCTAGAGGGCTGCTCTCCTGCTGTCCGTCATCCATTGCCATGTCTGAGCCTGCCTCGTCCAGAGGGCTGCTCTCCTGCTGTCCATCATCTAGTTCTAGGTCTGAGCCAGCCTCGTCCAGAGGGCTGCTCTCCTGCTGTCCGTCGTCTAGTTCCAGGTCTGAGCCAGCCTCGTCCAGAGGGCTGCTCTCCTGCTGTCCGTCGTCTAGTTCCAGGTCTGAGCCAGCCTCGTCCAGAGGGCTGCTCTCCTGCTGTCCGTCGTCTAGTTCCAGGTCTGAGCCAGCCTCGTCCAGAGGGCTGCTCTCCTGCTGTCCGTCGTCTAGTTCCAGGTCTGAGCCAGCCTCGTCCAGAGGGCTGCTCTCCTGCTGTCCGTCGTCTAGTTCCAGGTCTGAGCCAGCCTCGTCCAGAGGGCTGCTCTCCTGCTGTCTGTCATCCATTGCCATGTCTGAGCCTGCCTCGTCCAGAGGGCTGCTCTCCTGCTTTCTGTCATCCATTGCCATGTCTGAGCCAGCCTTGTCAAGTGGGCTGCTCTCCTGCTGTACGTTACCATCTTGTTTGGCAGCAGGGCAATCACTAGCCATCTCAATGCCGCCTTCAGCCATGGTAGCAGTGTCTGTATCTCTTGGCGTAGTCCTCCTCAGCTTCTTCCAGAACCTGAGAAGAGTGCCTTTCTTTTTTGGGCCCTGAACATTTTTTTGTTTAGGGCCCTGCACCTTTGTGCAACTTAAACCCATAATGAAATTATGCAAACGATATAGCTTAGATTCTCTTTCACCAGTGCTTCCTTTGAGAGAGTCTCTAAGAATGAAATGTGAAGGTGCAATTGCTTCTTATATAGAAAAATCTTCCTTCGATGACATCACTGACCAGTTCCGGAATTCTGTTCTGTTGACATCACAGAGGGCCCTCCATATAAGGCATTTGTCATTTCATTGTTTATACCAGTATAGGGTATGCTGATTGATTAAAAAAATAATATAAAATTATTATTTAAAAAAAAAATACCTGTGTGTTTAGAAAAATAATACCTGTGTGCGTGTGTGTGTTTTCCCTTATCCTACCAATACTATCCACATTATTACTTAAAAGCTTGTTTGACATCCTTTAATGCTGGTAGTTTTCAGTAACTTCAATTAAACATGAATTGTGTTAATATGATGAAACTAATATGGGGTCATTTTGACCCCAATATAATATAATTGAAATTATCACATGGTCATTTAAACTTCAACACTTTTAAGTATGTATTGACTTGAAAGTAGGGTGTCATGGAGGCTTAGCTGGTGGCCCTGTTGTCTGTCACCGATGGGTTTGGGGCTTTGAATCTCATCACTCCTTGGCAGGGGTGCCGTAATGGCAGGGGAAAGTTACAATGATTCCAAGGGCCCCTGAATGACAGGCGGCCTAAAAAATTGGGAGAATAGCTGGATTGGTCTGGACTGGGGGGCCCAATATGATATGCCTTCATGGGGCCCACAATCTCTAGCAATGCCCCTGCTGCTCGGTGTATGCATGAATGTTTTCCTGCAGACATTGTTTAGGCTAATTGGTGCATCTACAATTTCCCATAGTGTATGAGTGTGTGTGTATATGACCTGTGATGGACTAGCATCCTGCCCAGGATGTACCCCAGCCTTGTGCCCTGTGCTGCTTGGCACGAGCCCCAGGTGACTCTGCCCAGTACAAACAAACTGATGGTTGGGTGATTTTTCGGGTCTGGACGGCACAGAGGCTCAGGACACATAAGTTACATCACACCTTTGGGGGCTGGGAGTCAAAGATCACTTTTGCTCTGTGTGTGAGGTTTGCATGTTCTCCTAGTGTTATATGAATTTTCTCTGGATCCTCTGTTTTACTCCCAAGATTGAAAGAGGTGTACTTAGGTAAATTAGTGTCTCTAAATTGGCTTGTGTGTGTGGGCGTGTGTGCGCCCGGTAATGATCTTTGCGGTAATGATGCCGGTCCTTGCTTTTGCTGCTCCAAGCTCCCTCGCAGACAGAACATCATCTTACCGTAGGAACAGCAGTATCTCAAGTTGTTGACGGAGCACATGTGGAAATCTGTGGCTGCTGCATCTGTGTCTTCAAATTTAGTCCTTGATTCTGTGTGATACTTTAAATTAGGACCCTAGAAAACATTAATTGAACAAATAGTTCCATTTATTACAGTAGCATAAGTGGAAATTTGTGTTTTTAAAAGCACTAATCAAACCAGAAATAGCAAACAATGATGCGACATTATGAGGAATAAATTGACATACTCATAAAAAATTGGAATGATAAAAAAAAAAAACACCAGATAGAGTGACAAAAATCCTCTCATTCAAGGCAGTAGGATGAGGGATTTACACACACACACACACACACACACACACATACATATTGTACTGCCATTGTTATGAGATAATCAATTTATTTATTTATTTATTTACTTTATTTTTTACATATTTTGCATATTCACTTGCCAGTGCTTTTAATGTTGATCAGTGTGTGTGTGTCGGTGTCTGTTTGGCTTTGCACAGATCACATTTGTTGATCAAAATGTCCCCAAAGTTTGGTAAAACTCGAAACTTACTTTTGGTTAAGGTTAGAGCTGGGTGGGGGTTATGTGTCCCGTCAATAGGATTAGAGTCTTTTTTCACCCATAGAAATGAATGGAAGGTCCCCATTTAGATAGGTACACCAATATGTGTGTGTGTGTGTCTGCGTGTTTGTGTGTGTGAGCAGGTATACCTTACCTTATCGGGACACAATGTCCCCACAACATGATGATTACCTGTTTTTTTCCCTTATGGGGACCAATTTCCTGGTCCCCATCAGGAAAAACTCAATTTAATAAAAATCTATGACTCCAATGAGAAAAAAAAAATTCAACAACTGTAGTATTTTGCTTGGTTACTTATTTAGCATTTTTCCCATAAAAATGAATGAGCAGTGCCCAAAAACATAT
The DNA here is from genome assembly GCF_048594095.1 of Paramormyrops kingsleyae. Classification (NCBI taxonomy): domain Eukaryota; kingdom Metazoa; phylum Chordata; class Actinopteri; order Osteoglossiformes; family Mormyridae; genus Paramormyrops; species Paramormyrops kingsleyae. The sequence goes on from NW_027325996.1 coordinate 92,874, forward strand.
GATTACATGACTGTGTGTGTGTGTGTGTGTGTGTGGGACTGCATAGCCTTGGAAAGCCAACCTACTCTCAGGAGAGTCTAAGCCCAACTTTTTCACAGAGTTACTGGTTTAAAATATTCAGAAAAATTGAGGAAGCAAAAACTTCCAAATGGTGAACAATGTGGGAAGCTGTGGGCAGCTGAAACTGTCTGCAGGGGTCCATATATCACAGGAATCATCGGCACGACTCTGGAGCTGTGACATTTTAAAATGAGACCGTTATAGTCCCCCTTTTCTTAAAAAGCATTACGGAAAATCAGATCAGTGAGATTTTAAACAAGAACCCAGTGTCAAAGCTGCGGGAAATCAAAAGCCAGGCCTATGGCCACCGCTGATTGTGAATAGGACTTGGCTTCAGTAGACTTTCAAATATTTCTGCGTTTTTGAAGTTTTTCAAAATTAGTGAAATAGTATTTTATAATATTCTTTTCACTATCAAGTGTGAAGAATACTTCAGTTTGATCCGAAACGGTGAGTACAGTCCAGCTTGAGAAGTAATTCTTTTAGAGAAGCAGATTAATATGGTCAATAATTTTTTGAATATTACTTAAATATACTACGCTTCACTAACTGTATATATTGTGCGTAATTAATATGCAAAATATGAATGGCATATGAAAGGTGTATTGGCTCACTGGATGGCTTCATACCTCCACTCTGCATGTTTGCAGTTTGCACACTCATTTGTGAGGGAGCCTAATTGGGAGAGTCTTCGGTTTAAGACAGGTCATAAACGGCTGCTTGTCTTGTACCCTCAGATTCATAATGGATGTGAAAACGTGCATTGATTTCTTGGAGGAAAGACGAGAGGAGAAACTGAGGGAGATGGTGGATTTTATATTGCATGAATTAGAAGATTTAGAAAATTCAGCTTCTGAGCTGGAAATGGAAATCAAGGGGTTTTTGAGTAAGTGTACAGAAGAGATTGTTGCCATGAGAGAGAAAGAGAAGAAAGACAAGGCAGAGGAAGGAAGTGTGAAAGAAAACGAGAACATGAATGGAAGGATGAGGAGCATGGAGCCTAGGCAAAGGAGAGAGGAGAAGAAGAGGTGTAAAATAGGAGAACAGACAGAGATGGAGAGTGAGGAGGTCCACTCAAAAAAGAGGAAGGGATCAATGGAATTCCCATTGATAGTGACTAGAGGAGGAAAAAATGATGAGGAAGGGGATCAGCATATTGAAGGATGTCGTATTTCTTTATGTGTCACACTAACAAGGACATTTTTATTTCTGCTTTTCAGAGCTCTTCACCCTGGAAGCCATATAAACATGGTGCCTGTGGTTTCTGACCCACCTCCTCAAAGCGACGGCCTCTCTCCTGAGCCCTTAAATGATTTTTGTTTTTTACTTGTATTTAAATATATACATAATAAAACTTGCACCTCTGTGTTCTATGCTTCCTTGCTCACAGCCTTAACACGCTCTAAATAATCCTAAACTATATTTCAATGTTTAATTGGATTCAGCATGAACAGCCTCTACCATCCAGGCGCAAACAAATATGTAAAACATAGTATAGTGTGAACTTCTCCAACTTTCTTGATAAGAAACATGGTTCTTGTGGGAGTAACGCAAGTTTGCTGGGAGTGGTTGACCTAGTGAATAAATATAATGCAACAGCAAATAAATCGATGTGTAATTTACCTACAAAACATTCACTTATGTGCAATCAAACCAAATTAGTCGTAATAATGAAAACAGGCACAGCACTGTAATGTTAACATTACAACACAGAATAAATGGCTTAACGTAACAGGACAATATTAAGATAGCAAAAATGTATACAATAATATATGATGAATAATAAGCCAGCGATTTACTGTATGCTTTTACTTACCCGAGAATACACCAAGATACTTTGCCCACACTTTCCCCTCTACAGTTCATACCACAATGTTTATTATATTTTAGAGTAAAAATAAACAAAATATTAACACAAGCCAGATGCCATCCAAATTTCATCAAATTTTATCAACAAAGTTTAAAAAAACATAACAAAAATGTTAAGTACCCAGACAGAGTGATGGAATGAAATGAATCTGCACGTGGTGAAAGGTCATGTGACTGTATCGCAATAATTATAATATCAGATTAAACAGACAATTATGCAATTATTATTAATCTGAATAACTTTTAGTTTTGCTGATTTCACCATGATATGTTGCTATTTAGTACGGTTAAATGGAGTTTTAAACCCCTCTAAGGTACGAAATGACCCCAAAGAGTGTTTTAGGGTACTGCTTACTACAAAGTGTGCAAGAGTGTGTTCCAAGAGTGAGCAGAGCACTGCATCATGAGTCAAAGATCTGTTCACACCACTGCCTTGTTCTGTTCACATGCAGCTTTTGTTGTAGCTGCCAAATATCTGCACTAGCCCACATTGAAGGATTTGGTAACAGGTGTGGCTTCCCAAGTTATTCTTACCTTGCACCCAATCCCTCACTGTACACTAAGTGGGTATATAAAAATAAACAGATGAGTCTGAAACTCTTGCAGAAAATAGCTGTTAAAGCATTCATCGGTTTGTGTTTGTATAGTAATGTAAAACCTGTTATTTTGACAATGTGCGGACCACTTTATCAGTCCCCACAAGGGGAAACTAAGTTTTATAAAAATCCATGACTGCAATCAAAAAACTTTTCCTGTAGAAATGACATGAAAGTCCACACAAAGATATGAATACAAATGTGTGTGTGTGTTTTTTATTTCAAATTTCATAAAATGGTGCCTTCCTTTGGCAGTATGTTTAAATAATCTGTCCCTTTTCAATAACTGAAGTTCATGCAAAATCCACTGAGAACCACACAGCCCTGTTTGAGCACCTGCCCTTTAGACCGTGTGTGTACCTCACTAGCAGAAGGACATGTAGAGAATGGCAACAAGTAGAAGCTTATGGCATAAAAAGCAAGAGTATATTGGTCGTCCAAGATTAAAGCCATCAGTGCTGCTCCTCAAGCAGTAATAACACTTTACATTAAAGGAGCCCCCCTCTCAACATTTCATTTGGACTATAGACAAATATATTTTAAGAGGTGCTTCTCATTGAATGAAGGTAAAGCTCAGTTTTCAGGGATTTTATTCACAGGCCACACTGAAGGAAGGTGACCCAGCTATATACACCCAGTATGCACTGGGCCACCTGCCTACTGTAGAGCCCTGTCCTTTTGTGCTCTTCCTTCCCGTGCTCAGATGACCTCCTGCCAGAGCAGAGCCCATCACAACCACAACACTTCACTCAGGTGTCCTACTCTGTGTCTGAACTCCAAGAAGCATGGGGACACTTGAGACGGAATGGAAGTCCATCTCACATACTGTAGGCTATTTACAGACACGGGTTCTCCTACCTGCTTGCTGAACCAAGCCAAAGCTAATGTTACCATCTTTTAATCAGCAGGAGTTTTCACCACAAGGGGCGCTAAAAGAACATAGAATGCTTGTGTGGTGCATTTGCTAGTGATTAACACTGCGAGCCATTCACTATTAGTAGAAGTCATAAAATTACGATTTTGCCATCATTTCTGTAATGCAATTCCCAGTAGGCACTTCTCCATAATCTGGACCCAGGATTCATTTTAAAAATGGAATTTAGAAAGCAGCACTTCACTTTGATGTAAATATAGCACTACGTGAATGCTGATTTAATAAACAAGGATGTTGATCAGAAGAGGAACAGAAGGGATAAATAAACTCACCTAGTACTTCAGTATCCCTGTCACTCACATGCAGTCCATTCAGCCAGGGATAATTCTCCTCTTCTATGTTCATTGTTGTCATAAGATCTCTTTCATTCTATCATCTGTATGATCGTGGAGGTCCTCTGTACATGTTTGTGTGCTTTGTTGAATTCCTATTTTTATACATAGTATTCTGTGAAGTGTTTCTCCTTTAATATTATGTACTTCATGTTTGGCATTGGACCACAAACAATTCTGGTATGTTGGTACATAATGGCAGTAAAGTTCTGATTCTGATTATCCTATGAACAGATGAAATATACACTGCTGGTTGTGGGATTACCCCAGGAACAATCAGAATACACATCACAGATCCTGGGATTAGAGATTATCCCATGTAGAGGTAGAATACATATAATGCTTACTGGGATTAGAGATTATCCCATGTAGAGGTAGAATACACATTAGATTAGATTAGATTAGAGATTACCCCATGAACAGGCAGAATATACATCACAGTACCTAGGTTTACAGATTATGAAAAGGCAGATATAGTGCTGATATATGGGAATCACCGCCAGTAGTGGGTAAAATTAGGACACGCAACAAGTGTACAGAAACAAGTCCTGATTTTCAGAAGCAAAGCGGGGCTCGTGAAGATGCATGACAGTCTGTCTCCTCCCTGTCTTTAATCACTTGAACACCCCTCCCCCACAAACCTGTTTGATGTATGGCTCATTAGAACATGTGACCAGGAGCAGATGGCCAAAGGGTGTCATAATGGGGGAAACGTGACCAAACAAACTGTTCCATATGGATGGTGTGACACGGAGCCAACACTAACATTTCAGCAAAGGCACCTGCTGACCTGTAACTGTTGACCTGTGAGGTTAGTTGACAATCGTCTCATTCAAAGTGGAAGTACATCTCTGCCAGGGTGATCAGGGGTATGGGAAGCCAGGGGACAGAAAGCAACCTGCCTGGGGGGGTGGAGTGGGATGCAGGTAGCATGGGCAGACACACAGAAATCTCACAGCGGCAAACATACAGCTTTCCTGCCCCATTGGAGCATGATGGATTTATTCATTAAAGTTATGCTGTCCGGATCAGTGACAGGAAATTAACAGAGGACAGCCCAGTGATACAGGCTTCTGAACACATAAACTAAATAAACAGTAGTAGAGTGAACCAAGACAGCATATGTGACATGTTTGTATTCACATCTTTGTGGGGACCCTCCATTCAACAGGAGGATTATGAACCAAGGCGGTGTCTTGGACTGTGACAGCACAGTAACAACTCAATGACACAGAATTCTGAACAGACAAACTTTATAAAAAGTAGGATATTCAACTAAGAGAATGAATCACTGTCTGAGACACTAACATCACAATGACATCACAGGCTTCAGATCACACATTAAATAAACATGGATATTCAAGAGAATGAATCACTGTCGGTGACAGCGACAGCACAGTAACATTAGAGGCTTCTGAACACAAGAACCAAATACAGCCTGGAACCTGCACAGTGGGGTGATTTGGGTTTCACTCCAGAAGGCAGATGCGTGCAGGGATGCTAATTCAAATGTTAGCCTGCTTGTCCTCAGCTCAGTGTCGTGCAGCAGGGCTCTGTGAAGGGACCTTATTCTCCAGAGTGGTTTTAAAGGGGACCGTGCTTCAGAAACTGTTCCCACCTGTCATTAAGGGACTGCAATCCTTACAGTCTCAAGCCAGATGCCTGGCAGTTTGTTGGAATTTTTATATTATTTTAATATCAGTTTGTACCTGGGAAGTAATTTGTAAGAAATTTAAAACCAAATAATCAGAATGTCAAACATATAAAGAAAAGTAGCTAACAAGCTGTTGCTGCTGTTAAACTCTCTAGAGATAGACTGATAGATACAGGCTGGGAGATACACTTAGACCGACAGACACAGGTTGAGAGATGCACTTGATTGATGGATTCTGGCTGGGAGATACACTTAGACCGACAGACACAGGTTGAGAGATGCACTTGATTGATGGATTCTGGCTGGGAGATACACTTAGACTGACAGACACAGGTTGAGAGATGCACTTGATTGATGGATTCTGGCTGGGAGATACACTTAGACTGACAGACACAGGTTGAGAGATGCACTTGATTGATGGATTCTGGCTGGGAGATACACTTAGACTGACAGACACAGGTTGAGAGATGCACTTGATTGATGGACTCTGGCTGGGAGATACACTTAGACTGACAGAAAACAGGTTGAGAGATGCACTTGATTGAAGGATTCTGGCTGGGAGATACACTTAGAGTGACAGACACAGGTTGAGAGATGCACTTGATTGATGGATTCTGGCTGGGAGATACACTTAGAGTGACAGACACAGGTTGAGAGATGCACTTAAATTAACAGTGACACAGAGATATTGAGGGGATCCACTCTTCAAACAGGATCTCTGTGCTCCAGTTGGGATCTATGGCCTCCAAGCACTCCGCTCTTACTGCAGCTCAGCCAGGCTGGGCTGGGCCCGGCGAGGGTGGCGGGGGCCACTCGCACTCGGCCTTCTGTATGAGGGAGATCTGAGTGATGTGGGGCCTCTGACAGCCGTTCTCTGTGTCCTGCTGTCCTGCCCGCCGGCAGCGTGTGTGACGGTAAAAGACCTGTTACAGCTAGTATGCATGGAGTGGGTCCTTGCTGAACCACAGGCAGGCCAGGCCTCGTTCCACATCAGTGTTGTGTGCAGACCTCCCTGTGAGCAAAAACAAATGGCTAATTTAACATGCGCTCTGACAGGCTCCTGAGGGCCAGTGGGCCCAGGGTTTGCTTGTCCTCCTCACAAGCTGGAACAGCCGGGAGCCCGATCTGGATGGGCCCACTGCCAGGCCTACAAGAGCCGGCACGCTCAGCCACAGGTGTGCGCCGTGGCACTAGCTACCTAACGGACCCAAACCTTCATCTATCAGCACCAAACTGAGGGCATCGGTGACCCAAAACACATCAGAACCATATATTCTGGGGAAGTCGGTATGCGAGGAAACGTACTGGACCAGTGAACACTCATCATCTCATCAGAGATCGATCAACCATGCTCTTCATGTGACACTATCATCAGTACATGTGGCAAAAAAATCCCAGGTGCCATTGTGGGTGTGGGCACTGCCCCCTGGTGTTCAGTGAGTGTGGGCTCGACATACCGACAGGCATGTTTGAGAGTCTGCCTAAATGAATTAATTTCCTCCTTTTTCAACAAAATCAACTCAATTAATTTGCTTAAGGAGCAAAACAGTTTTGAAAGGGTTCGATAATTTTACCTGGATAATGAAATATTTACCTGGATAATGAGAGAACAGCCAGGGAGGAACTCTGGTTGTCTACGATACATCTGTCCACATGGACGTAGATCCTAGCCAGATCACAGACTCCCTCTACAGCACTCAGCCAGGGGACCGCTCTTCCAGGGAATGCTGAGAACATGAGACCCAAGAGGCGTGTTTTGGACAGAACAGGAGCAGTCAGTCACTGGGTATAATCAGTGAGATTGATGTGCACACCCACCAGGGATATGCACACAGCACTGTGTGTTCCTGTGGAGGGCTGTCATTTCGGGCTCTGCTATTGTGAGTTCCTGTGTGGAAGAAGAGAAGCCTTCCAAAGCAACACAGCACGGCTCTGTGAGTCACTGAAGGCAGTGTTACCCAAGCACACTGCAGCTCAGCGGCTCCACACGTGTCTCCAGCCCAGAGCATGCTGGGACTGCATGCAGACGACTCATGCATAGAATCAGCCCTCAATTTCTGGCACAGGGGCTCCATTACCATCACGCCTTAGGGTGTTCTGGGAGAGTGAAACACAGGGTCGACAGGGTCAAACAATGCATCGCCAGTGCTGGACCCAACACCATATTCAGTGTTGCTGGCGTGCCACAGGTTTCTGCTGGACCAGCAGTCTCCGCATGAGCAGCTCTCCATCCCAGCAGCATGGTGGGAAAACCGGCTGTGAGTGGCACCTTCACTCTGTACACAAACAAAGGCACAGACACTCACAGTCTATGGCTCACAGCAGATTTTTGGAGCCCTCTGGCATCCATTCCTGGGAAAGACAACATTCCATTTGCTGGGCTGCTTGGCCCGTCAGTGTTTTGATGAGCTCTCAGAGACTCGGCACTGAGGCTCGAAGTCCTGGTGCCTTTGTCTGAAGTTGCAATAGCGGCACCTTCACCAGCATTCACCAATGCTTCCCCGCACTTCCCCATGCATCCTGCTTTGGGACAGGTGGGGGGAGTCAGGGCGTGAGCGGTGTTTAGCACTGCTCTTAGTCCATCATCCAACGAGGTCAAGCTTCTTTCATTCACTTGGCAAAGGTGATTTACTGTCTGGCACTTTCTATAAATGTTAAGCTGACAGGCTGGAAGATTGAAACTAGACCCCTTTAGCACCATCCTCCCATTTTTATTTATTATTTTTCAGATTAAAAATGTATTTATTTGTTCTGACAGAAGTTTTATAAAGTTTCAGCTGGCTATTATGTATATGAATTTCCTGATCTAAATGACTGGTTTGAAAAACCTTCAGGGTAGATCTTAAATGTCTCCTATTCCTATTTTAATCCCTGCTAATCAGTATTGTTTGTATCCAAGCCATGCAACAACAGATAGCAAAACTAAGATCTTTCCTCTTCTATAGCAACACAATAACTTATGTACGTCCCTCCTCAGCGTTCGTCCTACCAGCTGGGATTCCACCAATCAGGCCTCAAGTTTAGTGAGACATCATGGAGATCAGTTCTCAACTGAGGGCAACTCTGGTGGTGAAAAGGTAGGACCACATAGTACTCCCTGGGGGGCATCTGGGGTCAAACGGTCAGGAGAAACACGCACAACGGATTCTGCCTGCGGCTGTCAACTTCAGCCTGAGCAGTGCCTATGGGTGTCAACTGGACCAGAGATGGATTAGGTCTGTCCAGAGATGCAGGGGCTCCGTAGCTCAGGCAAAATTGGTTTAGATCTGTCATTGACCTGCTGACAGAGGTGCATACTGGGAAGGCCACATATGAATCCATTCTGAGGGTGTGCTTGTCTTTTATACTTCCTGTTAGTGGTCAGACAGCAGATGAAATTGCAGAATGTGGTCTGCAGTCTGTTGAACAGTTCAGGTTAACGGAATATTGATCCAGAGCATGGATCCCAATGGAAGCTGACTCCCAGCACAGCAGAGGCATTAAATATAAGGAAAGAGATGAATATTGCTGAATGACAGTTATGAAGAAAAGTGGGCCTAGTGGAGTATAACATATACCTAGCCAGCTCTCACCAAGGCATAATGACTCGGTTCATTCACATTGAAAGGTATGACATGAAGCACTTCAGCGATTTCTACACACACCGGGAAAACATTAAAAGAATTCACAGACATCTGAAAGCACCAAATATACCTATAGCCACTGGTATTAATGTCAGTTTTTCTACGATATATGGGTTAAACGGAGGGTTTTAAAAAGTGGCGTAATGCAGAGTAGACTTTGGTACAATCCAGAGGGATGGTCTCCTTTGTACTGAAGCCATTTAAAACTAATGTCTACTTAGGAGACATTACTCTATAAAGAGCAAGTTGAGGGAGGCGTAAAGACAATTTCTCCACAGGTATTAATAAAGTATCAGTTATTCTAATTATTTAAAATGACTTTACCTTAAGAAGCTTACTAACAGAACAGTGTTCTTTATTTTTTAAATCATTTTCCCACTTTTTGCTGCTGTTCTCTTTCAAGACGAAGGGAATAATGATAAACTGAGGTAAGCCTTCAGTAGCATTTACAGTAGTGTGGTGTCCAGCTAGCAGCATTTACCTGGTCACACTGTAATGGTGTCACGTCGAGGGCAAGGACAGAGGCGAAGACAGGGATGGAGGAAAACCAAAAGGGGCTTTATTAAAGAAAACTACACTACAGGAAGGGCGAAGGAAACAGACCACAAGGGGTCCAAACAGGGTAGGGAGGATCAGGCAAGAACACTAGACACAGGACACACTGGGGAGCACATGCAGGCAGCAACATCAATGACTGGACTGAGGATCGCAGGACTGAAGGACACTTTTTACAGGGCATGTGAGGGAGCAGATGGGACAGCGGGGAAGACAGCAGGCTATACGTACACTAAGATGGGAGACACAGTGGAAGAGGGCAGGACAAGACACCAGATGGGCACTGCTGCGGGACAAGGGCGCAGAGACCGAACACCACTAGGGGACGAGACAGACCAGGGTAGGCAGGGGCAACACCAGCACAGGGCACTCTGGGGGCAAGACGGGACACCACTAGGAGAACTTATATATTGTCTTATTGTTATTGTCTTATTGTTTTTAAGTTTAACACAAATATTTTCTCTTACCATTTAAATATAAACAACCATATTTAGAATAATGGCCACAGCATCTACAGTTTAAACAACTAATTATAAATATATTTCAATTGTGCCGCAAAATTTGCATGTACTATATCAGTGTCACGATCCGCTCCGTCCGATCCCGATGTGTGCCACGCCCCCTCATTACCTTGTGTTCATTCCTGTTTGTGATCATCTGTGTCCTGTTTCATTTGATTAGTCCTGTGTATATTAGACCGCGTCTCCCCATGTATGCCAGATTCGGCATTGTATTGTCCGTGGATGTCTCTGCGTGCTTGTCATTTGCCAATTAAACCCCGTTACCTGACTTCCTGGCTGCTGTCGCCTGCTTCCCGGCTCGCCTCCGTTGCCGAACGTGACAATCAGAACATAAAAATAAATATAGAATTAAGTATGCTAACAAAACATAATCTGAAGAAATAGCAAGAAACATACGAAGAGATGCTGCTCACCTCTGCGCCATCTCTCTGTCAGAAAGTTTTTGTTCAACCTGCAATTATTTTGTTAGAACTATTGAAACCACCGAGATTTTTAATTGGTCGAAAAGTATGAAGATATGTATTGTCATTATTTTCAACGAATGAAAACAAAGAATTTATTGTCAGGGAGGGACGAATTTGTAGCTGGTCCAATCAGGAGTAGTATCTTTAGTTTGTGCATACTGTAGCTGGGCGTGATTGGATATCTAGCCGCCTTTCAAGCCCCCGAATCATGTATCTACTTGTCAATAGGAAACCACGCAGCTCTGTCTATAATGTCTGTCTGTAATTTTTTTTATGACATTATGTTTTTGCTAGGCAGCATTACGGTAATGCGTAATACCGCTGTATTGGGGGTGTACCACCGCTGTATTTCCATAGCTTGTTGACGCAATTAGCATTTTAGCGACGTTGGTAGGGCGACGTCAACTCTCAGCGAATTTCATAGGCAACATCTACAATTCAGGAACTAGTAGGTCTTCAGATAGCTGTTCACGCTTTTGAGAAAGAAGACTATAGTTCTTGTTATTCAAATTCTGTATCCTGGTATTTTTAATTTCGAAGATATGTAATATACAAGTTTTTTGATAGACTAAATTTTGGTTTGATTTCTATTTTATTTTATGTAAAATAACGTTCATATAAAATCATTTTAGAATTAGTGCAGTGTTTCGTTTAAAATTAGTGCAGTGTCCTTAAAAACTGCATGTTCAAACCTAACGCCATGCCATAACTGCTTTGCAGATATTTCATTCAGGAATCTATAGAGGATATACGTAAGCCAGTCTGTGTATGTTTGTGTCTATGTGTGTTTGGGTGGGTGGTCATGTATATATTATGTTGTGGGGACCAAATGTCCCCACAGTGTTATAAAAACATGTTATTTTGACTTTGTAGGGACATGTTTTTGGTCCCCAAAAGAAAAAACTGACTCAGTTTTATAAAATTCTGTTAATGCAATCAAAGGAATAATAATTCCAAAAGTCTTGTATTTTGTTTGGTTACTTACTGTTACTTCTTGCTTACTACTGCAGGGATTTTGGATTAAGGTTGCCATAATTAGGATTGGGGTTATGCCCATACAAATGAATGGAGAATCCCCACAAAGACTCAGATACCTAATCTGTGTGTGTGTGTGCGCGCACACGTGTGTGTGTGTCTGTTTGTGTGTGTGGATTAGGTTTATATTACATGGTGGGGACCAAATGTCCCCCGCAATGTGATAAAAACCTGTTATTTTGATGCTTTGGGGGTGTTTTTCAGGTCCCCACAAAGATCTGTCAATACTAATAAAAAACTAAAGATGCCAGAAGTCTTGTATTTGGTTTGGTTACTTATGGTTAACGTTAGGGCTGGGTAGGGGTTAAGGTTGTCATGTTGGATTACAGTTTTCCTCATAGAAATGAATGGAGAGTCCCCACGAAGATATAATTATAACCCTATGTGTGTGTGTGTGTGTGTGTGTGTGTGTGTGTGTGTGTGTTGTGTGTGTGGTATCAGATCAGTTCCTGAGAGTTCAGTAGTCTGACGCCATGTTTCTGAGTCTGGGTGTGAAGGCCTGAATGCTTTTCCAGATGCTAGGAGGGTGAAAAGATAATGTGAGGGGTGGGTGGGGTCATCCACAATGTTGGTGGCTTTGCGGATGGAATGTGTGATGTGAATGTGCATGATGGATGGGAGAGAGACTCTAATGATCTTCTCAGCTATCCTCACTATCTGCTGGTCTTGTGATCTGAGGCTTGGAAAAACATGTTGTGCTGCTCAACCTTAGCACAATGATATGGGTGAATCATGGACGCAATAGAATTTGGGGATGATTAGTCCATACAGGGACAGAATCATTCCATACCTCAATCACCTCGTACGTATGTCTGCTAGGTGGAGTTGGAGTTGCTCCTAACTGTGCACAGTGGAGTTGAACAATCACAACTTCCCAGAATTTTACAGTAACAGGAGGACAGTGAACAACTCATTAATTCTATGCTGTGTGGACGATGTAATCGCCCACGAGTTTGCCTTAATACACAGGACATTCAAGCCATTGCAGAATACAAACCACAAATGCAGCTCCCTCCACCAGCAACGCCAATGTAGAAACTGCCACAAAATCCATGCCCCCTGATAACCAGCCCCTTATATTTTCACTACCGTCGTGGGGACCGTACTACAAAGAGTCAACGCAAGGTAAGCTGCAAAGTGCAAACAAATTTACAACTCACCATACATAGTGCACTACGTTTACTTTGTTTGTACTATGTGTACAGTCTTTGCACCTTGTCTGTTTGGCACTATATGTCGGTCATTCCTGTTATTCAGTGACTTTTCTGTCCTCATGGTTTACTTATATTTTCTCTAACATGAGTCACATATTTAAAACAAATATATATTTAGGTCTTCGTTATCACGTAAACAGAGACAATACGTATTAAAACTTTTATTGATATATGTATTAAGGCTGCCGTGATTAGTGGGCGTAGTCGATGACATGTTCTTCATGAATATCACTACGCAATTATTGGAGTAGTTATTCTCTAAAGCCCTGCAGTGACATGTAGTTTGTTGTTGTCAAAATGGGAGGGGCCAATACAAAGCACGGGTCTTAGGGAATTCTGATTAAATATACAGGCTTATTAATCCTGTTAATATAATTAGCATATGACCACTATTACTGTAAATAAATTCACAAACCGCAAAACTAACACCAATTGTCTGTCTACCTGCAAGGATCTGTCTGCAGACTGAAAAACTGGGGAATGAAGTGTAAACCGACCAATCAAACCACAATGGACTCGTTGGGGGAGGGATTAGACAGAGGGTGAATAGAGATGTGCATCATGAGAAAACAATATGTTCTTTTCGAACACTGAAGCATGCATACTCTATTCTAGTAGATCATAAATATAATATTATAAACTGAAAGTGAGCAAAATAATGCCCTTTAAGCAACAGTAGGCTGCTGTCCATGGTGCTGAAAACCTGGATTGTCAAATTTTACATTCAATTTTTTCACCTACTTTAACTGTAACCCTCTTATTTTGTTGGCAGTGATGCTCTGTGAAGTCTACAGAGGTGGGTATAGAAAGGATTAAAGTGGGTAATATGTGATTTAGATTAACTATTTTAAACCTGCATTGTAAAATAAAATGTGAACAGATGAAACACCAATACATTCAATCAATTAGTCCTTGTCTGAAATGGTCAAATTTTCCTTTTAAACAAGAGATCTTTTTTTTTTTCAGAACAGTCTGGGTGCATCTTCTGTCCTACCAGACCGGGGTCGTGGTAAGAGCACTTCTTCTTAAGAAGTGGTTCTCAGTGGTTGGCTCACCATCTCCTTCGACAAGGAGAGAATTCAAATCATGTGGTTCTTCTGGATCTTCAAAAAAACCCAATCAAGACTCCAACTTAGCAACACCTGCAGTTTGTTGTTGCAAATAATAAAGTATTTGAGTGACTAGAGGGGATACCTGACTACCTAAGAGAGAAGCGGATTTATCCAGGACTGGGTCATGGACAACTTTGGCATCTGTTCCTGTAATGAGCTCATAATCATGGAGTTTAAGGATATGGCTAGATAGGTCCAGGAAGAATGAGCTTTGTGGGGGTGGGGGCATAAGCAGCAGCCAAACAGATCTTACTTCCCCCAACTCAGACAGGATACAGCAGAACCTGTGGTGAGCATCAGCCCCAGAATCGAGAGTGAAAATTTGAGGGGCAGGTTGGACATTTAATTAAACAACAGCAACAATGTAACAGTCATGCAATTTTGTGATTAATAACTGGGGTGGAGACAGCAACTCCTGGATGGGCAAACAAAGCAATCAGAGCTGCTACAGGGAAGCACATTGCACAGCAGCCATACCGATCATGGTGACCTGCAGGAATTGGCCGGCGAACTCGGTGCAGTTCAATGGCGTTAAATAGGGAGAGTTCCAAGATACTGGAAGTCATCCATGGTAATATTCACATCCTCAGGAGTATCATATAAAACTTGTGTAAGCCTCAACTCCTTCAATGCCCTGATCGGGGCATTCATCGCTTTCCTATCTGCAGCTGTTTTAGCACTAAAATATTGGTAAAAAAAGAGATTCTCCTACAAAAAGTCAGAAAAGTCAAAGTGCATGATAATAGGAGGGGGACGTGAAGAGTTTTCTGACGGCCGTACAGCCTATGAGCACAGCGAATGGCTGACTGAAAGGCAGAGAGCTGAGGGAAAGTAGGGGCCTGAGTTACTGTATCACACCCAGCCAGGGCGTTGAGGGTGTCCGGCTTGGTGACCTCAGGATTAGGTCTCTGCCTTTTGCAGATGATGAGGTCCTGTTGGCCTCATCGGACCGTGACCTTCAGCTCTCGCTGCGACAGTTCGCAGCCAAGTGTGAAGCGGTTGGGATGAGAATCAGCACCTCCAAATCCGAGACCATGGTCCTCAGCCGGAAAAGGGTAGAATGCTCTCTCTGGGTCGGGGATGGGGTCCTTCCCCAAGTGGAGGAGTTTAAGTATCTCGGGGTCTTGTTCACGAGTGGGGGGACGATGGAGCGGGAGATCTACAGGCGGATCGGTGCGGTGTCCACAGTGATGCGGGCGCTGCATCGGTCTGTCAAGGTAAAGAAGGAGCTGAGCCAAAAGGCGAAGCTCTCGATTTACCAGTCGATCTACGTTCCTACCCTCACCTATGGTCACGAGCTGTGGGTAGTGACCGAAAGAACGAGATCGCGAGTGCAAGCGGCCAAAATGAGTTTCCTCCGCAGGGTGGCTGAGCTCTCCCTTAGAGATAGGGTGAGGAGCTCGGTCATTCGGGAGAGACTCAGAGTAGAGTCGCTACTCCTCCGCATCGAGAGGAGCCATCTGGTCAGGATGCCTCCTGGACGCCTCCCTGGAGGTGTTCCGGGCATGTCCCACTGGGAGGAGGCCCCGGGGAAGACCCAGGACATGCTGGAGGGACTATGTCTCTCGGCTGGCCTGGGAACGCCTCGGGATTCCCCCAGAGGATCTGGATGAAGTGGCCGGGGAGAGGGAAGTCTGGGTTTCCCTGCTGAGACTGCTGCCCCCGCGACCCGACCTCGGATAAGCGGATGGATATTCTTGTACTGTCCACTTTCTCCCGTGACAATGCAAATTTCCCACTTGTGGGACTAATAAAGGAGTATCTTATCTTATCTTATCTTATCTTATCTTATCATCTTAATTAGGGAATCTCCAGTGTGTGACTGCCCTCTAGTGGATAAACAAAATTCAACTACATAAGTCAATATTATAGTGTTTTCCAATCATTTTCACACTTGTCTCAATACCATGTCCACTTTTTCAAAACACTTCACACTGTGAACTTTACAAACATGCACCTGAGCATATCAGTTAACTTTCGGTGCAATATGCACTAAAACCACCAGAACACTTCACACTTCACCCAAAAGTGACACACGCTGCCAAACCTATAGCACACGCACTCTCTCACAAGATGACTTTGTCACACAAAGAACAATGCATGAAAAAACACAAACAACTTGAAGCGCTGCAAAATGCATATATATGATGTGTTGTTGTATCCTATATTTTCACACGTTTATTGCAAAGTAAAAGAAAAACGTATGCCATTTCTTACAGTAAACATTGTAATACAAACAAATAATACAGTAAATAAATTCAGCTGCGCAATACACTGGAAAAGAAAAATACATTACAGCCACCTACTGAAAGTACATTACATTCAATACAGAAAAAAACAAAACAAACATAGCCAAATAGCAAAGTTTGACTGTATACAGTTAAGTATACTGTTGTCCTGGACTAATCCATTTGGTCCCTTGCATTTGGCCATAAATTTTCATCGACATCACACTGAATATTTTCTCTTGCAATACACCAAGGAAAAAATCTCTTTGAGTGTCTTATCCAGCTCTGGATGTCCTCCACATGGATGTCCACACACCCAGCAGCCATTGCATCTAAAAGCGACATCTGATCATGTGGGCGATGGTCATATACCTTCCATCCCCATGCAGAAAAAAATCCTTCAGTCGGGTTGAGGAATGGAGAGTATGGTGGCAAGAATAATGACATCATCCAGGGATGGGCTATAAACCACTCTGTGACTTGGCGGGAATGATGAAAGGCCACATTGTCCCACACAATCACAGATACCAGTAAATTCTTCCTCTCCCTCCTGTGGGAGGTAAATGCTAAATCCTACAGTAGTGGGTTACAGTAAAGACAAACGTGCATCGATGCATCAGTTTTTTCCTGGAGACTTCCCTCAAATCACACCACTACAGTAATATATACACCAATCAAATGCCTTCAGTCAGAATGCTCTACATAGTGTATAGTACCTGTTGCTTTGCCTGAAAATCCTGACAATTGATGCCTCTGTGGATCTAGGCAGGTGGAGTGGAACTCTTAGACCCACTTTCCTCAGGGACAGACCATGATTTCCAACATGGTCAAATACTGTGGCTCTGATTTCATCAGTAGCCAAGATTCTTCCTCTTCCTCTCCGTTTGTGTCTTCTTGCTCTTCCTCTGCCTCTTACTGCATCCATTTTTCACTAGCTAAAGAAAAATGGCAATGGAAAATGCCAATCCAAAGATTTGCACATATGGCAAATTGGCACTAACCTCACAAATTACTAGATAGGTGCTTAGCTGAAATTATAGGCAGGTATGTGTTTTCATTCAGCTTTCCAGCTTCAAGCATTGTAAAGTGCTGTAGTTGTACAAAGTTTTGCTGGTGGCAAACACTGACTGAGAGAAGTATTCATGAAATTTGGGGGAAGTGGTGATTGAATGCATATTGTGTCAAAGCAATGCAAAAGCATACATAGTTTAGCTCACATAGTCCAATTTTATGGTGCATGTGTTAAGTGGACAAGGTAAAAAGTGGACATGGTATTGAGACACGCGTCAAAATGATTGGAAAAAAGTGTAATACATTTAACCCCCGTATGTTTTATGGCTTCACTGTGAGGCTTGACTTATTTCCCTCCTCAATGATCAGTTTAATATAACTGGTGAAGCTGTAAATTAGTTTAGTCATGACTTCAGAAGTTACCCTGACAAGGGATTCTGTACAATCAGAGATGGAGCTGCTGGTTGGGCTGGTCATCGCCTGCTTTTTCTGACTGATGTAGGTCTGAATGTAAAGTTTCAAACTGCTTAATATGTATTAATCTGTTTTATAATGTTCACACAAAAACAGCTTTTAATGTGTGTTGCACCTTACATCTCCTACTGTACAATGTGCTTCTGCATTTGATTCCTCCTTGACTGGGGGGTAAAGAGAAATAACTAGCAAGAAAGACAGAGAGAAACTTTTCGGAGGTGCTATTGTACAAAGTTGAACTGATTGTCCAAAGACTTCTTGCTGTCAAATTTAAATGTGATTTTTGTGTCTCTTTCAGTAAATTATCTTGAAATACATTGATATCTGAAGTTAACTGAGGCCCTTGCTATTCATTGTGTCCGACTCTCCAATCCTTACCTCTCCCTACAAACCTAGACACTGGTCCACTGTAATCTACCTGCATGATCGGGTCGCTCCTGTTGGTAGCAGGTTACATGTCAGACCACTGTAGATGCAGCAGTATGCATTGCAGCCTCTTATGTGCACGCAATGAAGGTACACTGGTGAAGCTTCTCCATGCCATACAGAATAGGGAAGCACTGGAGGCAGTGTGTGGCTCAGTGGGTTAAGCCTCTGTGGCTGTGATTGGAAAGTCACTGGTTCAAGCCCAACCTCAGCATGTCTGTGGCTGCTTTAAATGAGGCCCTTAACCCCCAGCTTCCTGGGCACTGCCATGGGTGGCTGCCCTTCACAGCCAGGTTCCCCTTTGCCTAAGGAGAGCAGTTTGGGGGAAGGATAAAGAGAATCTTTCCACAGGCATCAATGAAGTATCTATTGTTAGAGGCTCCTTTTCTATCTGAGCATATCCTTGCTCAGTTTGCATGAGTGCTCTGCTCCCAAAAGCCACTGGTTTCCTGCATTGTATCACAGCTGCACCCAAACTGGTGTCTGAAGCATCACACTGGAGAATCAAGTCTTCCTTGGGATCATAATATTTCAGTACCGGTGCATTCACAATGGACTCTCTGATTTTGGAGAATGCAGCATCCTGAATGTCTGTCCACTCCCACAAACTGCCTTCATGGGTCAATTGTCGCAGAGGCTCACACTGGTCTGAACGGTGGCTGCAAAACTTGGCTAAGAAATTTACCATTTTTAGGAGTCTTTGCCCCCCTGCTTTGGGCATCTGCTGGATTGCTTTGCCTTTTTCTGGATCAATTTGAAGTCCATCCACTGTCAGTAAATATCCTATGAATGGAACAGCGTCTGTCTCAGTCTTAGTTTACATTTAGCTTGATGTTTTCCTCAGTACATCTGTCTATAAATTACGTCAGTGTTCTGTCACGATCTTTCTCTGCCAGTTCCATTGTGTCTCCCTCACCTGTGATTGAAATGCCATCTGTAATCACATGAACTCCCTCCAAGCCGTTCCAGGGCTCAGTCATCTTTGGAAAATCTCTGGAGCAGTGCTGATGCCCATAGGTATGCACAGCCACCTGTACCTGCCACAAGGGGGCGAGAAAGTGGTCGGGTAGCTGAAGTTTTCCTCCAGCTTGACATGCCAACAGCCATTTCTGATGTCACACACTGAAAAGCTTCTTTAGATCTAGCAAGATGTCATCAATGGTAGGGAGAGGAAAATGGTTCCTCTTCAGTGCTTTATTCAGTGGTTTAGGGTCTGTACACACGCTGAGCTCACCGTTTCGCTTCTTTGTGAATTCTGCTCTAAAATAGCTGTTAATTACTACAGGAATTTTGGTGGTAATGTCTATTAAAGAATGTTTACAAATATCATAAATTGGATTAAAGAAGTAACTGGAGCAGTTGAATAGTTCTGCAGTCTCTGTCATTCAATTCAATTCAATTTTATTTATATAGCGCATTATCACAACATTACATTGTCTCAATGATCTTTACATTTCTGCCTCGTAAGGACCCCCCATTGAGTAAGCCAAAGGCAATGGTGGCAAGGAAAAACTCCCTAAGAGGAAGAAACCTTGGGAGGAACCAGACCCAAAGGGGGAGCCCATCCTCCAGGGGCCAGCAGATGAGTCAAACAAACAAGATGAAATGACTAAGCTAATACAGACAAGATGAAATGACTAAGCTAATACAGGGGTTGAAATATATGTCTCAATGCAGCGGCCGACCGGTGCAGGCACGTGGTGCTTGATGCACGATGGCAGGATTAATAGACACACAGCCGCAGGGTGGATGGCGAGGCATCGTGTTGAGCCAAGGGCAGGCAGGTTGGAGGGTAGGTGCCGGAGGTGGAGGTAGTTGTCTTGCAGGCCGCAGAGGCATAAACTCTTCAACGACATTGTGCTCCATGGAGCACACCCCAGAAGGGGTGAGGGAGGAAGTAAGAATAATTGTGTATTAGCCAGAGTTGAGGAAACCAGAGGCAGTGCAAGCAAAACGATCGAGTGCAATATTCGTCTAGGCTCCGGCAGATCTGGGTATAGCAGCATGAGAAATAGGGAGAGACAGGCGGGAACACAGGCATGGGGACTCCCTGAACATCAGCACTCTAGTGTAGAGCCAGAGTGACAGCACTGACGCCTCAGTTTATCCAAAGCCAATGACACCGATCCCCACCCAGCTCTTCACCTCATACTGTTAGTCTGACTGGGAGTGAGCGACTAGCTGGAACCAGAACTAGGTTTCCTATACGCTAAGCTATACAAGTGCGTTTTTAATCTAGACTTGAAAAGCGAGAGTGTGCCTGAATCCCGCACATCCGCCGGGAGACCATTCCACAGCTGCGGAGCTCTGTAAGAGAATGCTCTGCAGCCTGCCGTAGCCCTGTCTACTTCAGGAACTAATAGATATCCTGCTCCTTGTGAACGAAGCAGGCGAGGAGGGTTGTAAGGGACCAGAAGATCATTGAGATATTGTGGTGCAAGGCCATTCAGAGTTTTGTAAGTCAATAGTAATAATTTGTAGTCAATCCTAAACTTGACCGGTAGCCAGTGCAGGGAAGTATGTAACTGGGGGGAAACGGAAAGCCCCAAAAAATCATATTATAAGTAGGCACTGTAATAGGCCTACCCTTTGTTGTCTGTATTTAAACGCCAGGAGTATTAGGAATAAAATTCATGATTTAGAGGCTCTTATCTCATCAGACTCTTATGATATTATAGCAATAACTGAAACGTGGTTGAGTGATAAGGATGGACAAGAATATAATATGGATGGTTACACATTGTTCCGTAAAGACCGTATAGGTAAGAAGGGAGGTGGTGTTGCAGTATATGTAAAGGAAAACTTGCAGGCAAGGGAGCTTACTGATATAAGTAAAAGTACGGAAGCTATATGGGTAAAATTAGATGCTACAAACTCAAATAGCCTAATTGTCGGTGTTTGTTACAGAGCACCCAATGTAGCTGTTGAGGAAAGCAGATTGTTATACAGTGATATTAGGATTATGAGCAATAAAAATGATGTGGTAGTTATGGGTGATTTTAATCTACCGGGGATGCAGTGGGACATTGTTGCTGGCTCTTCTGAAAATGAACTTGACATGGTGGGATTAGTACAGGATTGTTTTTTTACTCAGTTTGTTAACACCCCTACCAGGGGAGATGCCATTCTTGATCTTGTTTTGTCTAATAACCAGGACAGGATTGGTAAATTAGATGTTTTAGAACCACTTGACAGTAGCGATCATAACATGGTTAAATTTGAGGTTAAGTTTAGTGCCCGAAGAGCAAAGTCCAAATCAAAAATATATAATGTTAGGAAGGCTAACTTCAATTGTATGAGATTAAAACTAGAAACTGTGAACTGGATGGAGTTAATTAACAAAACTGTTGAAGAGGCATGGGGATTTTTTAAAAGCACATTATTGCAAGTACAAGAGGACTTCATACCTGTTTCTAACAAGAATAAATCAAGGAAATTGCAACCTAGGTGGTTTAATAGGGACATAAAGTATAAAGTAAGGAGGAAAAGGGCTTTGTTCCAGAGATGGAAAATAACTGATGATGACATAATAAAGCAAGAGTATCTAAATCTACAGGCTGAGTTAAAAAATGACATTAGACGAGCTAAAAGGAATGTCGAAAGGAAGATCGCATTGGAGGCTAAGGATGACGTTAAAAGTTTCTTCCAGTATTTTAACTCTAAAAGAGCTCTAAAAGCTGAAATCACTAATCTGCAGGATAGTAAGGGTCTTATAATTGAAAACGACATTGACATAGTAAATGAGTTCAATGATAGTTTTGCACGGGTATTCACTGTTGAGGACACTAGTAACTTACCAGTTCTTATTACTAATCCAACATCGTCTATAACTAATATATATATAACTGAAGCTGATGTTTTGCAAAGCCTAGCTAAGCTCAAAATAAATAAATCACAGGGCCCTGATGGCATCTTACCTATAGTGTTAAAAGAGATGAGGGATATTATTTGCCAACCCTTAACATTACTGTTTCAAAAATCCTTATCTGAAGGTGTGGTACCTTCTGATTGGAAGCATGCCAACATAACGCCCATTTTCAAAAAAGGGGATAGAAGTAATTTGTCAAACTATAGGCCAATCAGTCTAACTTGTATAACTGGTAAAGTTATGGAGGCTATAATCAAAGAGAAAATGGTAGATTACCTGGACTCAAATAACATTTTGAGGGATAGCCAGCATGGATTTAGGAGAGGTAGATCCTGTTTAACAAATCTGTTGGAGTTTTTTGAGGAAGCTACTCAGGAAGTTGATGATAAGAATGCCTATGATGTCATCTATTTAGATTTCCAAAAGGCTTTTGATGTTGTTCCCCACAAGAGGCTCTCACTTAAACTCAAAGCGACAGGTATTTTAGGAACTGTAGCGACTTGGATTGATAACTGGTTAACGGATAGGAAGCAGCGAGTAGTTATAAGAGGCTCGATGTCACAGTGGGCCTGCGTTCATAGTGGGGTACCGCAGGGTTCAATTTTAGGACCACTTTTGTTCCTTATTTACATAAATGATATAGACACCAATATATACAGTAAACTGGTGAAATTTGCAGATGACACCAAGGTGGGTGGTGTAGCAGATACTGAACTAGCGGCTCAGCAGCTACAGCGGGATCTTAATTTAATTAGTGACTGGGCTGACACCTGGCAGATGAAATTTAACATAGACAAATGTAAGGTACTCCATGTAGGGAGCAGAAATATAAAGTACAGGTATTTTATGGGACCTACTGAAATAAAGGTAGCTGATTATGAGAAAGACCTTGGTGTGTATGTAGATGCTTCCATGTCTCATTCTCGCCAGTGCAGGGAAGCAATAAAAAAGGCCAATAGGATGTTGGGGTATATCTCCAGGTGTGTGGAGTTTAAGTCAAGGGAGGTAATGCTAAGATTATACAATTCCTTGGTGAGACCTCACCTAGAATATTGTGTACAGGTTTGGTCACCATATCTTAAAAAGGACATAGCGGCCTTAGAAAAGGTGCAGCGTAGGGCCACAAGAATGATTCCTGGTCTTAGAGGAATGTCATACGAGGAAAGGTTATTTGAGCTAAATCTGTTCAGCCTCAAGCAAAGGAGACTGAGGGGGGACATGATTCAGGTCTATAAGATTCTAACAGGTTTGGATGCTGTTCAACCGAATAGTTACTTCAGCATTAGTTCAAATACAAGAACTCGTGGCCATAGGTGGAAATTAGCGGGAGAACATTTCAAACTGGATTTAAGGAAACACTTCTTTACACAGCGTGTAGTCAGAGTATGGAATAGTCTTCCTGATAACGTAGTGCAAGCTGAATCCTTGGGTTCCTTTAACCCTCAATGGGTCCTTGTCAGAAAGTTACGTTCCAGGTCCTTGGGGTTCAAGTTGCACCCCTATCCATTGGCATATATAATTCAATGGTACCAAGCTCAAATTCAATTAACTAAAGTTAAGATACATTTATTAGTTAACTGAATGATGCTTGCACAGCTTACGCAGTGAGATAGTGCAGTTAAAGGGGTTGCGGCAGTGGGGGGGGGCAGCAGAGGGGACTGGTCATATAATGCACATTCCGACTGTATCCTCTTGCAGAATGTGTCGAAGAGCTTCAGCTGTGGAATACCTAGCCATGGTGTTATATCTTTTCTAACAGTTGAAATGTAAACAAAACAAAATGGCTGACTTTTTTTAATATCCGAAAATGTTCTAGAATATAATAACATAAAAAATTATAGTAAGCAATTATCACTAATTAACTGAATTTGTCGATCATATCAATGTCATAAATTAACCCTAAAAAGGGTTATGTAATAGCAACTGGACTTTGTTTTTCATAGAAGACGTTTTGCACTCCATCCAGAGTGCTTTCTCAATTCTGACTGACTGGCATAGCAGGTTGATGAACCCTGTGGAATCCTCAAGTTGTTAGCACTAGATGGTCACCTGTGGGTTTTTGTTGTTCCTCCTGGCTTTCATGTGTTTCACTGATACCACCTGAGGCCGAGCGTGAACGACTTTGAAAGCGTCTTGGCAAAGTTGAAAGAACTGCATTGTAGGTGGACCGGGAGGACAACTGCTTCAAATGAACGAACGTCGTTGAACAGAGGAGGTGGCCTAAGACGTCTATCACCTACCTACAATGCAGTTCTTTCAACTTTGCCGAGACTCTTCCACAGTCGTTCACGCTCAGCCTCAGGTGGTATCAGTGAAACACATGAAAGCCAGGGGGAACAACAACAACCCACAGGTGACCATCTAGTGCTAACGACTTGAGGATTCTACAGGGTTCATCAACCTGCTATGCCAACCAGTCAGTCAGAATTGAGAAAGCACTCTGGATGGAGTGCAACACTTCTTCTATGAAAAACAAAGTCCAGTTGCTATTGCATAACCCTTTTTTAGGATAACCATGACCTGGATAACTGAGAATCTCCACAGACATCTGTCATAAATTAAGTTTTTTTTGGGGTGCATTTTGCACCCCCGAAGAAAGTATGCCAGCGATAATTGACGTCAACACTTTTTCTATCATTTTCTGCATGACCGTATGTAAAACTGGTGCACTTACAATGTCCTAGAGGATAACTGCTGTAATTTTAATAACAACATGGTAGTAGCCATAGAAATGGGCATGGGGTGCAGAACGCACCCCAAGGAACCATTGAGGGTTAAATCAGAGCTAGATAAGATTTTAACAACTCTGAGCTATTAGTTAAGTTCTCCCCAAGCGAGCTCGATGGGCCGAATGGCCTCCTCTCGTTTGTATATTTCTTATGTTCTTATGTTCTTATGTTCTTAAGACAGGATAGGGCTAATGTGATCAAATTTTTTAGTTTTTGTTAGAACTCTGGCAGCTGCATTTTGTACTAACTGAAGTTTATGTAGGGATCCAGATGGACAACCCGAAAGGAGGGCATTGCAGTAGTCCAATCTAGAAGTTATAAAGGCATGTATTAGTTTTTCTGCATCTTGAAAGGACAGCAACTTCCGAAGCTTGGCTATGTTCCGTAGATGATAAAATGCCGTACTGGTAATGCTATTTATGTGAGCACTGAAGCAGAGGTCGGAGTCTACCAGGACACCAAGATTTCTGACCACTGTTTTAAATTGAGTAGGGAGGCCGCTAGGGTTGGGGTTTACAAACTTATTGCGGGCCTCCTTAGGACCGATTAAAAGAACCTCAGTTTTTTCAGTATTTAACATGAGGAAATTCCTTGCCATCCAACAACGGATGTCTAGCAGACAGTCGGCTAAAGAAGAGAGCTGGGATGCGTCACTAGGTTTAACAGATATATACAATTGTGTATCATCAGCATAACAATGAAAATTAACACTGTAATTTCTAATTATGTTACCAAGCGGTAGCATATATAGATTGAACAGTAGGGGGCCCAGCACTGATCCCTGCGGGACACCATATCTTACTTTAGTGGCTATGAATGACTCATTTTTTACATGGACAAACTGGTAACGATCAGTGAAATACGAACGAAACCACAGTAGTGCTATCCCTTTAATGTCAATCAATGTTTCCAACCGGTCCAAAAGAATATTATGGTCTACAGTATCGAATGCTGCAGTTAGATCCAGTAAGAATAATAGCGATATACAGCCACGGTCGGAAGCCATAAGCAAGTCGTTTATCACTTTGACTAAGGCCGTTTCTGTGCTATGATTGGGTCTGAAACCAGACTGATATAGCTCGTTAGCATTATTATCTTGAAGAAAGGAGGACAGCTGGTGAGCAACAACTTTCTCAAGAATTTTAGAAATGAAGGGAAGATTTGAGATGGGTCTATAGTTTCCTAAGTCACTAGGTTCAAGATTTGGTTTCTTTAGGATAGGTCTAATAACAGCCATTTTAAAAGATTTAGGAACATATCCAAGACTAAGAGATGAGTTTAACAAGTTTAACAATGTAGTGCTAATCAGTGGTGCAATTTCCTTAAGTCGATTGGTGGGTATTGGGTCATCAAGGCTAGTAGTGGGTTTGCAAGAGGAAATTAACTGAAGGAGTTCTGTCTGCACTACAGGAGTGAAACATTCAAAGATGTTATCATTAGTACTAATAACACTAGCACTAGCAGAGGATTGGTGGTTGTGTGCAACCGTGGGCGTGCTCGTGATGGTATGTCTAATCGTGGTTATTTTATTATTAAAAAACGCAATAAAGGCATCACTACCAAGAGCTTCTGGGACATGTGAGTTTAACATTGAACGATTCTTTGTTAACCTAGATACAGTTTCAAATAGGAATTTAGGATTGGTTTTGTTATTTTCTATTAGTTTAGAGAGATACATAGACCTAGCAGTCATTAGTGCATGTCTATACTTAGACAGGCTCTCTTTCCAGGCAAATCTAAAAACTTCTAATTTTGTTGACCGCCATTTGCGTTCTAGCTTTCGTGAAGCTTGTTTAAGTTCACGTGTACGGTTAGAGTACCAGGGGGCAGGTTTCTTATCCCTATGTTTTATTTTCTTGAGTGGTGCTACATGATCAAGAGTGGTACGAAATGATTCTACCATGTTCACGGTTACCTGTTCAAGTTCATTTACACATGACACTTCAGAGGTTAGGTTAAAGGACTGTGGGAGCTGTTCCAGAAAAGTTGCAGCGGATAATGAGGCTATGGAACGTCTAGTATCGTACCTCTGGTCTGGGGCCTTAGGGGAGTTATGTTGTATTTGAAATGTTAAAAGGTAATGATCTGAAAGTAGAGGATTCTGAGGGATAATTGATATGTGTTCTACCAGGACACCATGACTAAGAATCAGGTCTAGGGTGTGGTTACAGGCATGAGTTGGCCCAGTTACATTCTGATGTACACCGACAGAGTCAAGAATGGCAGTAAATGCTTTTGTTACTGGATCACTTTCATTTTCCATATGAATATTAAAATCACCAACAATCAAGGCCTTGTCGGTAGTAACCACCAAGCTTGTTAGCTTGTCATTGCCACGCCATGACAGAATGACTCCCTAAGCAGGATGATCCCCAGACTCTGTGACACCCCGTCTGTTGGGATTCGTGTCCTTTGCTCCTGCAGGTGACCCAGTGGTGATGGGGTCAGAGCCCCAGTCCTTGGTATCTGTTTTGGTCCCAGCACCCAGCCTCCTGCCTTGGCCCAAGCCACTGGCCTACGTACCTCAGTGGATCGTCAACAGTCCACTAATTGATCCATGGAGCGATAGTGACTGGAGGAGCCCAAGGAAGAGGAAGACCTTACTGGGCTTCTTGTAGTGACGCAGACAACCTGCCCTTACTGCTCCCTCTTGTTGCCCAGAAGGTCCGGCTCCCTGGAACTCAGCCATGGAAGGCCACTCAACACATCACTTCTCTGCGACATGGTGCCTCAAAACTCTCCACAAATTCTTCCATTGACTCCCCAAAGTGCACAGCTGCTTTGCTCGCTTTCTCTGGACATTGAAATAGGAGATGGCGGAAGGCAGCTGACCTGATATCACTAAACCCAGTTCAGGTAGTGTCCAGTCCCAGTGAAATCACTGCAGCTTCGCCCTGTGGAAGAATAATTAGTTAAAATTTGTCTATTACTATTACTAATAAACTGGTCTTTGTTCATTACTGAAAATGTAATCGAAGTTCCCTTCAAATGACTCAATATTTCTTGTAGGTGATTGTGTAATCACCTGGGTTACCCCCTTAGATACTACATCCCATAATTATCGTCATCCTGACCTTCTGTAGGCATTAATCCCATGTCAGAGTGTGTCTGCACAGCTATTTCCTTCCATTCTCTCACACAAAGTGCATCACAAAGCCTCTTTTGTTCAAACCATGGCTCCCTTGTTTAATACTACAAATTCTATTGTCATCATAAGCAAATATACATGCCTTGTGCATAGTAAATCTTTTAGTGTCCAAGCAGCATAAAGAAAAATTATGATGCATTTTATTATGAGTTTTATGCTGCATATAGTAATAATAATAGAATGACTTGCTGAAGTATTTGGTGCTAAACATTCAACCGTGTGGTTTTGTCACTTCCTGTTTAAAGTGTCCACTCCCCTTTCACTCTGCCTGCTGTGTGTGAGAATAGAAACGACAGAGATAGTGAAAGTACAGAGGATGAGGAAGTGAGGGTCAGTCTCCACAGATCTGGGCTCAGTGACACACACACACATATGGATCCTCTGATGCTCCTGTTTCTTCTCATTGCTGGGCTCACAGGTGAGTGTCTCTCATTACAGTGGTACTGAGTAGAGATCTCTCTCCTGCTGCTCACACACTGTCAGCTGCAGTTTGGAGATCATGATGTCAGTTGTGAATTATGGCAGTCTTAATAAAAACATCTTTGTCTTGGAAATTGGAAATACATATTATATTCTTAGAAATGTACCCTGAATCAGGTAATTGAAACTATATACATAATATCTAAATATACTGCATGATATATATAAAGACTGTCAGTGCAGATAAACTGCTCCTGCCTCTTGTACCCTTTGGTTTTCTATGAGGCCTGTGATTGATCTTACTGGTGTCATTTCAGCAGCACAGGTGGTTATGTGAGCAGACAGCCGGGATGCCATCAGTCATTTCTGTGTGTACAGACAGAGGGGTCTAAACACCCAGCTTCATGTATTACTGCAGAAGGTCTCAGTGCTTATCAGGGGGCAAGATCAGTGTTAGGGGTCAAGGCTAAACCTGGTTGTCTTTCACTCTGCAGCAGATTTGGAGAGCTAGTTACCCTCTAGCTGGTAGAGACTGGGGGCAGCGTGGGGGCCTCACACCTCCAGGCTTGTGGTTTCGGTATCTGGCCCAGCTTTCTGTGGGCAGTTTGCATGGTCTTCCTGTATCTATGCTGGTTTCCTCTCAGTTCTCCGGTTTCCTCCCACAGGTCAATGTCTTTCCATGTAAAGGGCAGCCAATAGCGACATTTTTGCCTCTCTAGACGGCACTTCAGTGCATTCAGTCGTGCTACATGACACCTTTCTTGATGGTGAACTGTGTGCAGGTAGGTAGGTTGGTCTATCTCTCTAATCATGTCTAATCATGCAATATCAAAGAAAAGGACAGCCCCAGACAATTGATTTAATTATTGTGATAACTCAAAAAGTATTTGACAGATCTTTGGATAATAGAGGATCCGTGACTGATTTAATTTTGTGACGAAGCGCTCCAGAATTGAAGCGGTGTCACGTAGTGATGGCACATGAAAGGACAGCCATAGGTGTAGATTCAGTGAACCTGGTTACATTGAGACAAGTCGCCCAGTGTTGGGCTTTTAATAACAATGATTGTTGCATAGGTGGGAGGAGTGTGTGGGGGATACAGGTTGTTAAGGGTAGGGGTGTGTGAGTAGAGTGGGGACATTGAGTTGGATTTTCATGCCTTATAGTCAGAAGCCCATGTCTTCTGTTGCCCTTGCCGTGGTTCCCCAAAATCTCTCTGTCTCTTTAGTTTATACAGATATTAGATATCTGACTCATACCCCTGCCATCTCAGCACTGCTGACTGTTGGCTTTGAATGTGACCATGACTGCGTCTGTGTGCAGTTTGCAGGCTTCCTCTGTTCACATTGCATTTCTCCAGCTTCCAGTGCCCTGCAATGGATTGACATGCTGTTTAAGGTTTACCTCACTTTACACTGTGTGCTTCCTGCATTAGGACCTAAATAATTATACTAATGATTAAACAGCTATGGTGAAACATACGACTCTTTCAGGCGACAGTGATACCCAACTAATGTATAGCGTTTGTTTTTAAAATGAAATGAGAACAGATTAAAAGAGAGCTGAGCATCTCGATTGACTAACATTCCCACAGTGCCTCTTCAGGAGTCCTTTTAGACACCAAGTTCTGTGGTTCCAATTAGCACCATGAAGGTGCACAATGATATTCATGGGTATCATGGTCTGCAGCCAAATCACAATTATTTAACACTTTTTCTAGATTTTACATGTCTGCAGTGTTGGAACACACAATACACACAATATATATGCGGTGGGGCAACTTTTGCCCCCACTGTCTAAAAATGGGGGCATTTGCAATATTTGGGGTCACACTTTAAAAATTGTACTTAGAGCACAAAGTTTATGTTTTATGAGAGAAGAGCCCAGATTAAAATGCATACAGTAATCAGCTCCTTGTGCCAACATGAGTAAATAAGAATAATATTCCTATCAGGGGTTTTGCGAGGATGAGACTGAAGCTTTACCCTTTGTTTCTGCTGAGAGACATGCGGCGTGACTCATTTCTCTGCGCGTACAAGTTATCTTTGATCAGCGTTCATGGTTTGAGATTCAGATCGAGCTTTAGGTAATTATTTTCGAACTGGTTGGTTGGACTTCTAAGAAATTCGAGTTCTAATGAGTTCGAGAACTGAGATACCACTGTACTAACAAATAGAAAACACAAAATACTGTACATGTATGACGTAATTGCCAGTTTATTGGTAAAATATTTTTGTTAAAGCTTTTTAAAAATTACATAATAATATAAGTGATATAAAAACCAGTGAGAATCCAAATACTATCTACAACTTCATAGAGTATTATACTCAATGCAGCCTCTGCAAATGTTTCCGGAATGTAGCCATAGCAATTTCTTCTGATGTAGCAGCAGATCTCCATCATGATCTCCAAACTGCAGCTGACAGTCTGTGAGGAGCAGGAGAGAGATCTCTACTCAGTACCACTGTAATGAGAGACACTCACCTGTGAGCCCAGCAATGAGAAGAAACAGGAGCATCAGAGGATCCATACATGTGTGTGTCACTGAGCCCAGATCTGAGGAGACTGACAATCACTTCCTCATCCTCTGTACCTTCACTGTCATGGTCGTTTCTATTCTCACACACAGCAGGCAGAGTGATGGGGGAGTGGACACTTTAAACAGGAAGTGACAAAACCACAAGGCTGAATGTTTAGCACTTCAGCAAGACATAACATCCAACCATCCATCCATCCATCTTCTATAGCTGCTTATTCTGTGCAGGATCCTGATGGCCCACAGTCTGGGCAGCAACCACTCGCAGGGAAAACACACCATTCACACACACATGCACACCTATGGTAACTCCAATAAACCTCAGCATGTTTTTGGGCTGTGGGGGGAAACAGGAGAACCCAGAGGAAACCCCACACTGACACGGGGAGAACATGCAAGTGCAGGGGGGACAATAAAACAAAATTAAAGTCTTCAGCTTGCTTGGTTTCTTGTGTCATTCATGTGACTCACAGCTGTTTTCTACAGATACACATACAGTATGAAGTGTGAAATGAAGAGCTGAGAGGGAGAGACACTGCAGAAAGCAGTGAAAGCCAGTACATACTGTCAGAGGTTACAATCTTTACGGTGTGTGTTTCTGCGTATTTCTTATCAATTGCAGGAAAACATTTTTCATGTTGCCTTTGTCCTGCAGTTTGCAGGAATAAATATTGTAATAATATTAGGAATTTTACAAATTTGGCAATATCAAATACAGTGATACCTCGGTATACGTCCTTAATCTGTTCCAGATCCTTGGACTTATACCAAACAGGATGTATACCAAACAAATTTTTCCCATAAGAAATATAAGGAAAATGATTAATCCGTTCCCATGAAAAAAAAATCCTATTGTTATTGGCATATTATATATTGATGGGGTTGTATAAAATAACTTAAACATTGCTTAATACTAAAATACATAAATATAAAAGCAATTAGATGAAACAAATGAAAAGAGAGTTATAGCGCGGGTTGTTCACTGAATGGTAGCAACTGGCGTACTGACGCTGGTGGGCAGTCGTGGCTTTGTCTTGAGAGGTAAACAAGGGAAGCGCGTGGTGTCCTGACTCATTATGACCCATACAAGTTCTAGCACATGAGTCGTATTCCAAACAAAGGCCATATACCAAACAAAATTTTCCGTGTCCAAGCAGGACGTATATCAAGTTGGACTTATTCCAAAGTGGACGTATACTGAGGTACCACTGTAATGGATAGTTGAACTTTACAAAGAATCATTGTAGCTCACTGGGTATAGAAATACATGTAAATGAAGCATGTAAGTTGATGTTATTAATGAGCTGTGTAACTTCCTTCTTTCTCACACATGAACATAAGCAGCTAAGATATTTTCAGACAGACACTTATTCTGAAAAGCAGAAATGTCGTCATACAGGATGTGAGGGTGAGACTCTGCAGAAACACTGTGTGCTGCATACAGAGGGTCTGACCTCAGGCCTTTGTTTCAGTCTTTGTTATGTTTTATACAGTTTGTTAAGTTCCACTGCAGTAGGTCCTTTTAATCTCAGTGGATCAGTAGGAAACAAGAGGCCCATTAGGATCGTGTTTCTGTGTGTGTACTCACACTTGGCCCAGTAGCCTCGCACCATGCCTGAGCAGGATTATCCCTCCTCCCACTCCCCGCTGGTCTGCGGTCACATTGCACTTAACATTTCGGGCCCCACCGCACTTGCGTCATCTTTGTATAACTTTTTGTGTTGAAGTGAAAATAGGAAACGCGCAATCGTACAGCACAGTGGAGTTTATGACTAATGTCCTTATATTGTGGCTTATTTGGGGTTGTTTTGGGCATGATGACAAACAGCCCTCATATAGATTTATCGAGTATGTAATGCAGCTATTTTTACTTATACGTGCTGCATGTATAAGAAAACAGTCCCACGTTTTACTAAATATCTAAGATTTTTGTGTTTTGCATCCAGCTGTTCCTAGACACTCTCATCAGCAGAAATTTCCAGCAAACACTGCACCTCTGCTGCAGACTAAATTGCCAGTTGCATCCTTGATGTGTCTCTAACACTGTGATGTGTATGAGTATGTGTATGAGTATGAGCATTGGTGCCTGTAATGCTGTGATGTGTAAAGGTACAGTATGTGTATGAGTATGCCTATTGGTGTCTGTAACGCTGTGATCTGTATAGGTACAGTATGTGTATGAGTATGCCTATTGGTGCCTGTAATGCTGTGATGTGTATAGGTACAGTATGTATATGAGTATGCCTATTGGTGCCTGTATCGCTGTGATGTGTATAGGTACAGTATGTATATGAGTATGCCTATTGGTGCCTGTAACACTGTGATGTGTATGGGTACAGTATGTATATGAGTATGCCTATTGGTGCCTGTAACGCTGTGATGTGTATAGGTACAGTATGTGTATGAGTATGCCTATTGGTGCCTGTAACGCTGTGAAGTGTATAGGTACAGTATGTGTATGATTATGCCTATTGGTGCCTGTAACGCTGTGATGTGTATAGGTACAGTATGTATATGAGTATGCCTATTGGTGCCTGTAACGCTGTGATGTGTATAGGTACAGTATGTGTATGAGTATGCCTATTGGTGCCTGTAATGCTGTGATGTGTATAGGTACAGTATGTGTATGATTATGCCTATTGGTGCCTGTAACGCTGTGATGTGTATAGGTACAGTATGTGTATGATTATGCCTATTGGTGCCTGTAACGCTGTGATGTGTATAGGTACAGTATGTATATGAGTATGCCTATTGGTGCCTGTAACGCTGTGATGTGTTTAGGTACAGTATGTATATGAGTATGCCTATTGGTGCCTGTATCGCTGTGATGTGTATAGGTACAGTATGTATATGAGTATGCCTATTGGTGCCTGTAACACTGTGATGTGTATGGGTACAGTATGTATATGAGTATGCCTATTGGTGCCTGTAACGCTGTGATGTGTATAGGTACAGTGTGTATATGAGTATGCCTATTGGTGCCTGTAACGCTGTGATGTGTATAGGTACAGTATGTGTATGAGTATGCCTATTGGTGCCTGTAATGCTGTGATGTGTATGGGTACAGTATGTATATGAGTATGCCTATTGGTGCCTGTAACGCTGTGATGTGTATAGGTACAGTATGTATATGAGTATGCCTATTGGTGCCTGTAACGCTGTGATGTGTATAGGTACAGTATGTATATGAGTATGCCTATTGGTGCCTGTAACGCTGTGATGTGTATAGGTACAGTATGTATATGAGTATGCCTATTGGTGCCTGTAATGCTGTGATGTGTATAGGTACAGTATGTATATGAGTATGCCTATTGGTGCCTGTATCGCTGTGATGTGTTTAGGTACAGTATGTATATGAGTATGCCTATTGCTGTCTCTAATCCAGACCCTAATGGTGTCTAGGGGGGCAGCGTGTGGCTCAGTGGCACTGAGTGTGCAGCTCAGAGGCAGACATCCCTCCTTCATCAGCTTGAGGCCTGAGGTCAGTCTCACCTTCTGTGTCATATTTTGGTTTTATTTTATCTGTATCCATTCCTCACTGGAATACCAGGGTCTCTCTCTGCTGTGCTTTCCTTACAACTTTGCTATTTGTTTTTGTAGCACTCAATATATTAGCCCCACAATACAGTTCAGATCTGCTATTCCCAAATTAATTTAATTTTAACATAACTTTTTAAATGTGTTGCTTATTGTACATTTCAATTATTTTTTATTATCTTATTTCTTGTATGCATGTTTCCATGTAATTTTATTTATATACTTTACTGTGAATGGAGAACTTGCTAATCAGTTCTCTCTAGCCTGGAAAGCACTTTGGGTCAATTCCTGTTGATTTTAAATACGCTCTACAAATAAATGACTTGCATATGGCTGCCCTCTAATGGATAAACAAAATTCAGCTACTCAAGTCAATATTAATACATTTAACCTTAGTATGTTTTATGGCATTACTGTGAGGCTTGACTGTATTTCCCTCCTCAATGATCAGTTTAATCTAGCTGGTGAAGCTGAAGGCAGAGATGGAAATTAGTTTAGTCGTGACTTCAGAAGTTACCCTGACAAGGGATTCTGTAAAATCAGAGATAGAGCTGATGGTTGGGCTGGTCATCGCCTGCTCCTTCTGACTGATGTAGGTCTGAATGTAAAGTTTCAAACTGATTAATAGGTATTAATCTGTTTTCTAATGTTCACACAAAAAGAGCTTTTACAATGTGATTCTGCATTTGATTCCTCCTTGACTGGGGGGTAAAGAGAAATAACTAGCAAGAGAGACAGAGAGAAACTTTTCAAAGTTGAACTGATTGTCCAAAGCCTTTTTGTTGTCAAATTTTAAATCATCTATTACTCACTGTAATCCTTTCTATACCCACCTCTGTATGACTTCACAGAGCATCACTGCCAAAGAGTATTCTTAAATAAACTTCAGCTGGTACAAAATGCGGCAGCCAGAGTTCTCACAAACACTAAAAAATTTGATCACATCACCCTAGTCTTGTGGGGAAGATGGTGGCGCAGGAGGTAGTGCTATCGTTCGGCAACTGAAAGGTTGCAGGTTCGAGCCCTGGTTCTTCCTGACCCCATCAAAGTGTCCTTGAGCAAGACACTGAACCCCAAATTGCTCCCGGTGTGCAGGTTGGCACCTTGCATGGCAGCCTCTGCCACCGGTGTATGAATGTGTGTATGGATGGGTGAATGTGAGGCATAAATTGTAAAGTGCTTTGAGTACTCGTAAGAGTAGAAAAGCGCTATATAAATGCATTCCATTTACCAACAAAATAAGAGGGTTGCAGGTGAAAAAATTGAATGTAAAATTTGACAATTCAGGTTTTCAGCACCATGGACAGCAGCCTACTGTTGCTTAAAAGGCATTATTATGCTCACTTTCAGTTTATAATTTTATATTTATGATCTACTAGAATAGAGTATGCATGCTTCAGTGTTCAAAAAGCACATATTGTTTTCTCATAATGCACATCTCTATTCACCCTCTGTCTAATCCCTCCCCCAATGAGTCCAGTGTGGTTTGATTGGTCGGTTTACCCTTCATTCCCCTGTCTTTCAGTCTGCAGACAGATCCTTGCAGGTAGGCAGACAATAAGGATTGTGTTATGAGGTGACCTCATCATGTCATGGAAGTAAGGGCTGGAATTACAATGAGGTGTTTTAGGCAGATGAGAGATGAGTGGTTTCTGTGCTGAGAGTTACTCCCTTTGCTATGTACTTTGCATCTAAAGACTTTGCAGACCGTTTACATGCAGCTGAAGCCATATAACACACTGATAGAAAGGGAAAAGCATAATAGGTCCCATTTACTGAGTGTTACAGCAATATGCAATATATTATTTTATATATAAATTTCTTTTGATGTTGACCAGAAGGTATGTGATACCTCCCCCCCCCCCCCCCCTTATCAGATAAGTAAGAGCTGCTGTCAGCTGAGACAAGCTGGTGTGATTCGTTTCAATTCAATATTATTCGTGTCGCGCATTTTCACAACATTACATTGTCTCAAAGCACTTTACCTTATCCCTGCCCAAAGCCCACAGAGAGCAAGCCAGTGGCAAGGAAAATCTCCCTAGAAGGAAGAAACCTTGGGAGGAACCAGATTCAAAGGGGAAGTCCATCCTGCAAGTGCTGGCAGAGGAAGTGATATGAGCAAAATGGCAAAGTCCCAGTTCACACTGTCCATATTTTAAGATTAAAATGAGTAAAAAGTGGGCGGTCCTGATTTCGTGTCTTACATCACACTGCAAGATGGTCACTGATTGGTGGGCTCTGAGAGGAAGCTGTGATCTGAAAACCACAAACCATTTACATTTCATTTTGAAATATTTAAAAAATATTAATTCAATCAGAATATTTATTAAATAAAAATAATTACGAAAATACATTAAATATATATTTAAGAATTAATAAGCAACGCAATAAGACTTTTACTTTCACTAATTAATAAACCAATATTAAACTTTGACCAGCAGGTGGCAGCAAAGCACGTGTGAAGAAGAGGCCATCAGCGGTACAAAGCACTGGCTGTACAGGTTCCAACACTGCAGACAAACCTCCCTGTTTAACTGACTCCTATGGTATGACTAGACAGATTGAGCAGGGCCGCATGAGAGAGGTCTCACTGCAGTTAGTGTAACTATTTATTTTACAACTCATCTGTCTCATTCTGCTTCATAAAGGTCACACCCCACTTCCAGCTTCCTCTGACGCAAGGAGATTCGTGCACAAATGGCTACAGCTTAAACTGAAACAATAATGATATATAAAAAGACATTTCATACAAACACAGCATAACCTTGCTGATAAAGCCTTGCGGTTTGTGCATTTATTTACACTAATAGTGGGTGTATGCTAATTATATTAACAGGATTAATAAGCGTGTATACTTAATCAGAATTCCCTAAGACCCGTGCTTTGTATCGGCCCCTCCCATTTTGACAACAACAAACTACATGTCACTGCAGGGCTTTAGAGACTAACTACTCCAATAATTGCGTAGTGATATTGAAGATAGTCATCGACTACGCCCACTAATCATGGCAGCCTTAATACATATATCAACAAAAGTTTTAATACGTATTGTCTCTGTTTACGTGATAACGAAGACCTAAATATATATTTGCTTTAAATATGTGACTCATGTTACAGAAAATATAAGTAAACCATGAGGACAGAAAAGTCACGGAATAACAGGAATGACCGACATATAGTGCCAAACAGACAAGGTGCAAAGACTGTACTCATAGTACAAACAAAGTAAACGTAGTGCACTATGTAGGGTAAGTTGTACATTTGTTTGCACTTTGCAGCTTACCTTGCGTTGACTCTTTGTAGTACGGTCCCCACGACGGTGGTGGAAATATAAGGGGCTGGTTATCAGAGGGCATGGATTTTGTGGCAGTTTCTATATTGGCGTTGCTGGTGGAGGGAGCTGCATTTGAGGGTTTGTATTCAGCAATGGCTTGAATGCCCTGTGTATTAAGGCGAACTCGCGGACGATTACATCTCTCACACAGCATAGAATTAATAAGACTTGTTCACTGTCCTCCAGTTACTGTAATATTCTGGGAAGTTGTGATTGTTCAACTCCACTGCGCACAGTTAGGAGCAACTCCAACTCCACCTAGCAAACATACGTACGAGGTGATTGAGGTATGGAATGATTCTGACCCTGTATGGACGAATCATCCCCAAATTCTATTGCGTCCATGATTCACCCATATCATTGTGCCAAGGTTGAGCAGCACAACATGTTTTTCTAAGCCTCAGATCACAAGACCAGAGGATAGTGAGGATAGCTGAGAAGATCATTAGAGTCTCTCTTCCCTCCGTCATGGACATTCACATCACACGCTCCATCCGCAAAGCCACCAACATTGTGGATGACCCCACCCACCCCTCACATTATCTTTTCACCCTCCTAGCGTCTGGAAAAGCATTCAGGCCTTCACACCCAGACTCAGAAACATGGAGTCAGACTACTGAACTCTCAGGGACTGATCTGATACCACACACACACACACACAAACAGGTCTGTAATTATATCTTCGTGGGGACTCACCATTCATTTCTATGGGGAAAACTGTAATCCCAACATGACAACCTTAACCTCTACCCAGCCCTAACCTTAACCATAAGTAACCAAACCAAATACAAGACTTCTGGCATCTTTAGTTTTTTATTGTATTGACAGATCTTTGTGGGGACCTGAAAAATACCCCCAAAGCATCAAAATAACAGGTTTTTATCACATTGCGGGGGACATTTGGTCCCCACCATGTAATATAAACCTAATCCACACACACAAACAGACACACACACACACATGTGCGTGCACACACACACACACAGATTAGGTATCTGAGTCTTTGTGGGGATTCTCCATTCATTTTTATGGGCATAACCCCAATCCTAACTATGGCAATCTTAATCCTTAATCCCTACAGTAGTAAGCAAGAAGTAACAGTAAGTAACCAAACAAAATACAAGACTTTTGGAATTATTATTCCTTTGATTGCATTCACAGAATTTTATAAAACTGAGTCAGTTTTTTCTTTTGGGGACCAAAAACATGTCCCTACAAAGTCAAATTAACGTGTTTTTATAACACTGTGGGGACATTTGGTCCCCACAACATAATATATACATGACCACCCACCCAAACACACATAGACACACACACACACACACACACACACAGAGACTGGCTTACCTATATAATCTATAGATTCTTGAATGAAATATCTGCAAAGCAGCTATTATGGCATGGCCTTAGGTTTGAACATGCAGTTTTTAAGGACACTGCACTAACTATAAACGAAACACTGCACTAATTCTAAAATGGTTTTATGTGAACTTTATTTAACATAGAATAAAAAAGAAATCAAACCAAAATTTAGTCTCTCGAAAAACTTGTATATGACATATCTTCGAAATTTAAAATACCAGGATACAGAATTTGAATAACAAGAACTATAGTCTTCCTTCTCAAAAGCGTGAACAACTATCTGAAGACCTACTAGTTCCTGAATTGTTGATGTTGCCTATGAAATTCGCTGAGAGTTGACGTCGCCCTACCAAAGTCGCAAAAATGCTAATTGCGTCAACCAGCTATGGAAATACAGCGGCGGTACACCCCCAATACAGTGGTATTACGCATTACCGTAATGCTGCCTAGCAAAAACATAATGTCATAAAAAAAATTACAGACAGACATTATAGACAGAGCTGCGTGGTTTCCTATTGACAAGTAGATATATGATTTGGGGACTGAAAGGCGGCTAGATATCCAATCACGCCCAGCTACAGTAAGCACAAACTGAAGATACTACTCCTGATTGGACTAGCTTCAAATTCGTCCCGCCCTGACAAAAAATTCTTTGTTTTCATTCGTTGAACATAATGTCAATACATATCTTCATACTATTCGACCAATTAAAACTCTCGGTGGTTTCCATAGAAACAAAATAATTGCAGTTTAAAGACAAACTTTCTGACAGAGAGATGGCGCAGAGGTGAGCAGCATCTCTTCTTATGTTTCTTGCTATTTCTTCAGATTATGTTTTGTTAGCATATTTAATTCTATATTTATTTTTATGTCCTGATATAGTACATGCAAATTTTGCGGCACAATATCGTTGAAATATATATATAATTAGTTGTTTAAACTGTAGATGCTGTGGCCATTATTCTAAATATGGTTGTTTACATTTAAATGGTAAGAGAATATATTTGTGTTAAACTTAAAAACAATAAGTCTTATGGTTGATATGATTGGTTATACTCATCCGGCCTGTGATAATGCATTTCATCTGAAGATGTTATTCTGAAAAGATCGCCTATACGTTTACTTTTTAAATGTCCCATGTTCTTGAAGTAAGATTAACTTTTTGCTAGGTTCGGTATCATGGTGATGTTATAGCGTATCGAAGCAGCGTCATAATTTCGCAAGCTTTACTGTATTGTGAAGCAGTTTTAGCAATTCGGTCGTTACTGCCGGAGTAGCCTCGACGCCACGAGCAGCTAATGAAGGCTCCATCTCTTTCCATAGGCATTCTTGATGAATAGCATTTAGGAAAGAAGTTGAAAAAATACCGTGCCTAGTTTGGCTTTGCGAGTATCACATATGGCTAGTTAATTATTAGTTCTTATTTATTCACCAGAATGAGAATTGCGAGAGCTGTTTCCTGGACCAACGACCAGTACTGGGGAGCCTGGGACCTGTGGGACGAGGTGATCGACTGGGGAGATAAGGAAGGTTTGGAGGAGTACTCACCAGCGACACCCCCCACTGTCCAGACTGGG
This sequence comes from Paramormyrops kingsleyae, assembly GCF_048594095.1. NCBI lineage: Eukaryota > Metazoa > Chordata > Actinopteri > Osteoglossiformes > Mormyridae > Paramormyrops > Paramormyrops kingsleyae. The sequence continues at coordinate 133,493 of NW_027325996.1, forward strand.
GAGGTTATGGGGGGACTGGGAGGTGTGACTGACTGGTGTAAGGGAGGGGAGGGTATGAGCATGAAAGGCTCTGAGACTCTTCAGAGCAATTACGGCCTGACATCTGAAGAGTGGGAAATTTATAAGACGTACTACCTTCAGAAAAAGAAGAAGGTCAGGAAGAATAGGAGCACTCAGGGGATAGATGAGGTAAAGGGTGCGATTAGTGGGGAAAAGGTGGAGCTGGCAGAGAGGGAAAAACATGTGGGGGTGACCTCCAGTGTACAGGTGGAGGCCGCAGACCTGAATGTAGGCATTAATAAAATGCAAAATGGAAGCAAGGGGAAGCAAGGTGAGGTGGGGGTGAATGTGAAGGTGGTTAAGGTGGAGGGGGGGATAATTTCCCTGAAGGCAGAGGATACGAAAGGAAATGTGAAGGTGGAGGCTGTGCAAGTCCAAGTGTGTGAGTTTGGGCTTGCAGAAGTAAATTCTGGGGATGTAAATGTTGAGATTGTGGGGGTAGAAGTAGGGGAGGTAATTATTGAGGGTGCGGACATGGTGAGTGATGTAACCATATTGGAAATTATAGTAAATGATGTACTAGTTGAGATTATAAATAGAGAAGGAGGTCAGGAGGAAACTGGCGGTGTAGAGATAGATGTGGGTCAGGTAGAGATAGAAGAGGTAGAAGTGGTGGGGAATTAATATAAAAGTTGAGCGTGTAGAGCTCATTACATAGAGAAGAGCCAAAATACGAAAAAGATGAAGTTGTGGTTCTGCTGCTGCTGTTTAGGAAACATTAAATAATTGAAACAGTATCTAAGATAATAAATCAAGTATGATAAATTTTGAGATATGTGGAATGTTTCATAATAATGTTTAACGTTTATTAAGAAAAAAATGTATATTTCTAAGTAGATTTGTAAACTGCTCTTTAAAGTATTAATTTTCAGAATTCCAGAATTTCCAAAATCTCCAGGTAATTTAATTTGATTTCATTTTGTTTAAACTGCACACACATAAAAATGATTAGCCCTGTTATGTATTTGTGTTTTATTTATTGTTTATTTATTAAGCACCCTATCCCTCATGGATGGCATGTTGTACAGGTCACCTGTGTTCCCATAAACTTTAACTTGTCTTGCAGTCTTGTTCCCCCCACACCCTCTGCTTTTTCCCTTCCTCTGTTTCTATCTTCACTCCAGGTCCAAGACGTTTCCAGCCCACTGTCCTTGGGAAAAGCCACCATCCGTGGCCACCGCTCCGGTTTCTCTGGTTCCTGTTCCTGCCCCCGTCCATGTCCTTGCCCTGCAGGTTCCCCTTCACCCTCAGGTCCCAGGCTTGTGGTACCGACGGTGTCCCTCCCCGCCCTATGGTCCCGACAGCGCCCCACTGCCTTACCATCCTGGCGATGCCCACAGTGCCTCTCGGCCCCAACCCTGCCTTCCCCTTGGCTCGATCTGGCCCTACTGGCCTCCCGAGACCCAGCAGGGGCTCGTGTCCCAGGGTCAACGCCCTGCTTTCTGGGGACCAGCAGACCCCCTAGCTCAGTCCTGTCCCCTCCTGCCTCAGATAAGTTTTTGCCCCAAGGTCCTGTCCCACCTTTGTTCTCCCAAAGCCCATTTCCAGCTCACCCTGTAGCGCCCCCATGTTTGTTCGCTTACCCTGCCTCAGTTCCTGCCCCAGTGCCCTGTCCCACCTTGACTCCTCCTGGGCCCATGGTTCTCCCTTGTCTGTCTGTTCTTCAGCTGTCCACCCTGTGTTAGTCTGTGTGTCAGTTGTGCCCTGCGTTCCCTATCTTTTCTGGTTTCTTGCCCGTGTTTGGTTCCTGTTAGTGCGGTGCCCCTGTCTGAGCATCATGTTTGCCCTGCTGTGTACCCAGTGTGTCTCTATGGTGTTCTGTTGTGTTTTCGTCTTGGTCCTAGTTCTCTCTTACCCGATCGTGATCCATTTCTTTACTCCTGCGTGGTCTTGTCCTGTCGGGTCAGCAGTCCATATGGCCCTTTGCCCCGCTTGTGTCCTCTATCTGGCCCCGTTAACGGCCGTTCTCGTCTTCCCCGGCTCCTGTAATCCACACGAAATGTTTCTTGTCCCGTGTTATCACTCGTCTGTGGACCTGTCCTGCTGTGTGATGTACGTTCTATCATCCTGGTTGTCCCTAGTCTGTCCCCAGTTCTCCTAGTGGTGTCCCATCTTGCCCCCAGAGTGCCCTGTGCTGGTGTTGCCCCTGCCTATCCTGGTCTGTCTCGTCCCCTAATGGTGTTCGGTCTCTGCGCCCTTGTCCCGCAGCAGTGCCCATCTGGTGTCTTGTCCTGCCCTCTTCCACTGTGTCTCCCATCTTAGTGTACGTATAGCCTGCTGTCTTCCCCGCTGTCCCATCTGCTCCCTCACATGTCCTGTAAAAAGTGTCCTTCAGTCCTGCGATCCTCAGTCCAGTCATTGATGTTGCTGCCTGCATGTGCTCCCCAGTGTGTCCTGTGTCTAGTGTTCTTGCCTGATCCTCCCTACCCTGTTTGGACCCCTTGTGGTCTGTTTCCTTTGCCCTTCCTGTAGTGTAGTTTTCTTTAATAAAGCCCCTTTTGCTTTTCCTCCATGCCTGTCTTAGCCTCTGTCCTTGCCCTCGACGTGACACCATTACAGTGTGACCAGGTAAATGCTGCTAGCTGGACACCATACTATTGTAAATGCTGCTGAAGGCTTACCTCAGTTTATCATTATTGTCATCGTCTTGAGAACAGCAGCAAAAAGTGGGAAAATGATTAAAAAGTAAAGAACACTGTTCTTCTTAAGGTAAAGTCATTATTGGAACTGAAATTAGAATAATGAAATACATTCAACAGAATGGTTGTCCATCCATCCATCTTCTGAAACTACTTTATCCCAACCAAGGTCACAGGGAGTCTATCCCAGGAACAATGGGCACAGACAGGGACCAACCCTGGGCAGTTGCCAACACACCTCAGGGCACACGCACACACAACTACAGGGCCAGTTTAGACTAATCAATCAACCTATCCTGCACACTTTTGGACCGTGGGAGGAAACTGGAGCCCCCAGTGAAAACTCACACGAACAGCGTGCAAACTCTACACAGATAGGACCCAGGACCAGACCCAGGACCTTCTCGCTGTGAGGCAGCAGCACTAACCACCGCGCCACCCTGTTGAAATGGTCGTTTGTAAAATAATACATTCAGGTTATGTTATTGTAGATCTGGAACGTGGTGTTAAAATATAGTGGTGAACTTAAGACTGCCCATTCAGTATCGCTGTTCTCCTAATGTTAGACACAACAATTTATATTAAATATTTTATATAAGACATCCGGAGGCTGCAGGGCATCGTCCAAGCAGCAGAGAAGCTCATTGGCTGCAGCCTCAACCTCAGTGATTCACTATCTGCCCCAAGAACAAAAAGGCGACCTGGCGAGATCATGCCGACCCCTCCCACCTCAGCCATAATCTCTTCCAAATTTTCTTTTATTCCCCTCAAAACTGCATTGTGGAAAAAAGGGATGAGTACAGATTGGGCAGCAACAAATATTTAACAGACATGGTGACAATGAGTGACTTTGCTATACAGCAGAGGGACAGTGTTTGCTGGAAATTTGGGCTGACAAGAGTATCCAGGAAAAACTTGATGCAACTCACAAAAACTCAAAAAAAAAAAAATATTTGGTAAAATATGGGTCTATCTTCTTATATGTGTAGCACGAATAAATAAAAATGCCTGTGTGGCATACTAGCATGGCTCTATATGATGGCCATGTGTCTGCGTGCCCAAAATGACTCCAAATCAGCCATAAAATTAGGACAGTAATCATGAGCTCCATTGTGCTGTGCAATAGCACTTTTCTTCCTTCATTTTTTTCAAAACAAAACATTGCACAGTGATGATGAAAGCATGCTCAGACCTGGAACGTTAAGCGCAATGTGGGCACAGGCGAGTTGGGGAGTGTGGAGGGGGGAACAATCATGCTCAGGCATGATATAAGGCAACCGGGCCAAATGTGAGTACACCCTAACACTGACCATTTGTCAGGCTGAGCTCTACCTGGGAGGGTCCTGGAGCAGCTACTGGAAGAGGTGGTGCAACTCTACTCACCTCATCCACCTGACAGACAACCTCAGTGCCTCAATACCTACACTGGAAGAGCAGCGTGCAAGGGAACAGCAGGCCATGAGATACAGACACCATCACGAACGGCTACATAGCCAAAGACTCCACTCGCTCACAGAGAGCGTCGCTTGTGATGAAACCCAGGGCTTCATGACGAAGCATTTGTGTTATTTGTGATTATAGCATTATGTGATGTTTCCTCTGTTTATGTTAAAGTTCAGTGGTCAGTTTAACAGATAAACCACACACAGTTCCTTAATAACTATATTTTATTCTTCAAAACAAATATAAAAATGATTATGAAAAAATATATATTCTGTGAGCTTGCTGGAAAACAGTTTGTCCAGCATGAGCCAGCCTCATCCAGAGGGCTACTCTCCTGCTGTCAGTCATCCATTGCCATGTCAGAGCCAGCCTCGTCCTGAGGGCTGCTCTCCTGCTGTCCGTCATCCATTGCCATGTCTGAGGCAGCCTCATCCAGAGGGCTGCTCTCCTGCTGTCTGTCACCTTTTTCCAGCATGAGCCAGCCTCATCTAGAGGGCTGCTCTCCTGCTGTCCGTCATCCATTGCCATGTCTGAGCCTGCCTCGTCCAGAGGGCTGCTCTCCTGCTGTCCATCATCTAGTTCCAGGTCTGAGCCAGCCTCGTCCAGAGGGCTGCTCTCCTGCTGTCCGTCGTCTAGTTCCAGGTCTGAGCCAGCCTCGTCCAGAGGGCTGCTCTCCTGCTGTCCGTCGTCTAGATCCAGGTCTGAGCCAGCCTCGTCCAGAGGGCTGCTCTCCTGCTGTCCGTCGTCTAGTTCCAGGTCTGAGCCAGCCTCGTCCAGAGGGCTGCTCTCCTGCTGTCCGTCGTCTAGTTCCAGGTCTGAGCCAGCCTCGTCCAGAGGGCTGCTCTCCTGCTGTCCGTCGTCTAGTTCCAGGTCTGAGCCAGCCTCGTCCAGAGGGCTGCTCTCCTGCTGTCTGTCATCCATTGCCATGTCTGAGCCTGCCTCGTCCAGAGGGCTGCTCTCCTGCTTTCTGTCATCCATTGCCATGTCTGAGCCAGCCTTGTCAAGTGGGCTGCTCTCCTGCTGTACGTTACCATCTTGTTTGGCAGCAGGGCAATCACTAGCCATCTCAATGCCGCCTTCAGCCATGGTAGCAGTGTCTGTATCTCTTGGCGTAGTCCTCCTCAGCTTCTTCCAGAACCTGAGAAGAGTGCCTTTCTTTTTTGGGCCCTGAACATTTTTTTGTTTAGGGCCCTGCACCTTTGTGCAACTTAAACCCATAATGAAATTATGCAAACGATATAGCTTAGATTCTCTTTCACCAGTGCTTCCTTTGAGAGAGTCTCTAAGAATGAAATGTGAAGGTGCAATTGCTTCTTATATAGAAAAATCTTCCTTCGATGACATCACTGACCAGTTCCGGAATTCTGTTCTGTTGACATCACAGAGGGCCCTCCATATAAGGCATTTGTCATTTCATTGTTTATACCAGTATAGGGTATGCTGATTGATTAAAAAAATAATATAAAATTATTATTTAAAAAAAAAATACCTGTGTGTTTAGAAAAATAATACCTGTGTGCGTGTGTGTGTTTTCCCTTATCCTACCAATACTATCCACATTATTACTTAAAAGCTTGTTTGACATCCTTTAATGCTGGTAGTTTTCAGTAACTTCAATTAAACATGAATTGTGTTAATATGATGAAACTAATATGGGGTCATTTTGACCCCAATATAATATAATTGAAATTATCACATGGTCATTTAAACTTCAACACTTTTAAGTATGTATTGACTTGAAAGTAGGGTGTCATGGAGGCTTAGCTGGTGGCCCTGTTGTCTGTCACCGATGGGTTTGGGGCTTTGAATCTCATCACTCCTTGGCAGGGGTGCCGTAATGGCAGGGGAAAGTTACAATGATTCCAAGGGCCCCTGAATGACAGGCGGCCTAAAAAATTGGGAGAATAGCTGGATTGGTCTGGACTGGGGGGCCCAATATGATATGCCTTCATGGGGCCCACAATCTCTAGCAATGCCCCTGCTGCTCGGTGTATGCATGAATGTTTTCCTGCAGACATTGTTTAGGCTAATTGGTGCATCTACAATTTCCCATAGTGTATGAGTGTGTGTGTATATGACCTGTGATGGACTAGCATCCTGCCCAGGATGTACCCCAGCCTTGTGCCCTGTGCTGCTTGGCACGAGCCCCAGGTGACTCTGCCCAGTACAAACAAACTGATGGTTGGGTGATTTTTCGGGTCTGGACGGCACAGAGGCTCAGGACACATAAGTTACATCACACCTTTGGGGGCTGGGAGTCAAAGATCACTTTTGCTCTGTGTGTGAGGTTTGCATGTTCTCCTAGTGTTATATGAATTTTCTCTGGATCCTCTGTTTTACTCCCAAGATTGAAAGAGGTGTACTTAGGTAAATTAGTGTCTCTAAATTGGCTTGTGTGTGTGGGCGTGTGTGCGCCCGGTAATGATCTTTGCGGTAATGATGCCGGTCCTTGTTTTTGCTGCTCCAAGCTCCCTCGCAGACAGAACATCATCTTACCGTAGGAACAGCAGTATCTCAAGTTGTTGACGGAGCACATGTGGAAATCTGTGGCTGCTGCATCTGTGTCTTCAAATTTAGTCCTTGATTCTGTGTGATACTTTAAATTAGGACCCTAGAAAACATTAATTGAACAAATAGTTCCATTTATTACAGTAGCATAAGTGGAAATTTGTGTTTTTAAAAGCACTAATCAAACCAGAAATAGCAAACAATGATGCGACATTATGAGGAATAAATTGACATACTCATAAAAAATTGGAATGATAAAAAAAAAAAACACCAGATAGAGTGACAAAAATCCTCTCATTCAAGGCAGTAGGATGAGGGATTTACACACACACACACACACACACACACATACATATTGTACTGCCATTGTTATGAGATAATCAATTTATTTATTTATTTATTTACTTTATTTTTTACATATTTTGCATATTCACTTGCCAGTGCTTTTAATGTTGATCAGTGTGTGTGTGTCGGTGTCTGTTTGGCTTTGCACAGATCACATTTGTTGATCAAAATGTCCCCAAAGTTTGGTAAAACTCGAAACTTACTTTTGGTTAAGGTTAGAGCTGGGTGGGGGTTATGTGTCCCGTCAATAGGATTAGAGTCTTTTTTCACCCATAGAAATGAATGGAAGGTCCCCATTTAGATAGGTACACCAATATGTGTGTGTGTGTGTCTGCGTGTTTGTGTGTGTGAGCAGGTATACCTTACCTTATCGGGACACAATGTCCCCACAACATGATGATTACCTGTTTTTTTCCCTTATGGGGACCAATTTCCTGGTCCCCATCAGGAAAAACTCAATTTAATAAAAATCTATGACTCCAATGAGAAAAAAAAAATTCAACAACTGTAGTATTTTGCTTGGTTACTTATTTAGCATTTTTCCCATAAAAATGAATGAGCAGTGCCCAAAAACATATGATTACATGACTGTGTGTGTGTGTGTGTGTGTGTGGGACTGCATAGCCTTGGAAAGCCAACCTACTCTCAGGAGAGTCTAAGCCCAACTTTTTCACAGAGTTACTGGTTTAAAATATTCAGAAAAATTGAGGAAGCAAAAACTTCCAAATGGTGAACAATGTGGGAAGCTGTGGGCAGCTAAAACTGTCTGCAGGGGTCCATATATCACAGGAATCATCGGCACGACTCTGGAGCTGTGACATTTTAAAATGAGACCGTTATAGTCCCCCTTTTCTTAAAAAGCATTACGGAAAATCAGATCAGTGAGATTTTAAACAAGAACCCAGTGTCAAAGCTGCGGGAAATCAAAAGCCAGGCCTATGGCCACCGCTGATTGTGAATAGGACTTGGCTTCAGTAGACTTTCAAATATTTCTGCGTTTTTGAAGTTTTTCAAAATTAGTGAAATAGTATTTTATAATATTCTTTTCACTATCAAGTGTGAAGAATACTTCAGTTTGATCCGAAACGGTGAGTACAGTCCAGCTTGAGAAGTAATTCTTTTAGAGAAGCAGATTAATATGGTCAATAATTTTTTGAATATTACTTAAATATACTACGCTTCACTAACTGTATATATTGTGCGTAATTAATATGCAAAATATGAATGGCATATGAAAGGTGTATTGGCTCACTGGATGGCTTCATACCTCCACTCTGCATGTTTGCAGTTTGCACACTCATTTGTGAGGGAGCCTAATTGGGAGAGTCTTCGGTTTAAGACAGGTCATAAACGGCTGCTTGTCTTGTACCCTCAGATTCATAATGGATGTGAAAACGTGCATTGATTTCTTGGAGGAAAGACGAGAGGAGAAACTGAGGGAGATGGTGGATTTTATATTGCATGAATTAGAAGATTTAGAAAATTCAGCTTCTGAGCTGGAAATGGAAATCAAGGGGTTTTTGAGTAAGTGTACAGAAGAGATTGTTGCCATGAGAGAGAAAGAGAAGAAAGACAAGGCAGAGGAAGGAAGTGTGAAAGAAAACGAGAACATGAATGGAAGGATGAGGAGCATGGAGCCTAGGCAAAGGAGAGAGGAGAAGAAGAGGTGTAAAATAGGAGAACAGACAGAGATGGAGAGTGAGGAGGTCCACTCAAAAAAGAGGAAGGGATCAATGGAATTCCCATTGATAGTGACTAGAGGAGGAAAAAATGATGAGGAAGGGGATCAGCATATTGAAGGATGTCGTATTTCTTTATGTGTCACACTAACAAGGACATTTTTATTTCTGCTTTTCAGAGCTCTTCACCCTGGAAGCCATATAAACATGGTGCCTGTGGTTTCTGACCCACCTCCTCAAAGCGACGGCCTCTCTCCTGAGCCCTTAAATGATTTTTGTTTTTTACTTGTATTTAAATATATACATAATAAAACTTGCACCTCTGTGTTCTATGCTTCCTTGCTCACAGCCTTAACACGCTCTAAATAATCCTAAACTATATTTCAATGTTTAATTGGATTCAGCATGAACAGCCTCTACCATCCAGGCGCAAACAAATATGTAAAACATAGTATAGTGTGAACTTCTCCAACTTTCTTGATAAGAAACATGGTTCTTGTGGGAGTAACGCAAGTTTGCTGGGAGTGGTTGACCTAGTGAATAAATATAATGCAACAGCAAATAAATCGATGTGTAATTTACCTACAAAACATTCACTTATGTGCAATCAAACCAAATTAGTCGTAATAATGAAAACAGGCACAGCACTGTAATGTTAACATTACAACACAGAATAAATGGCTTAACGTAACAGGACAATATTAAGATAGCAAAAATGTATACAATAATATATGATGAATAATAAGCCAGCGATTTACTGTATGCTTTTACTTACCCGAGAATACACCAAGATACTTTGCCCACACTTTCCCCTCTACAGTTCATACCACAATGTTTATTATATTTTAGAGTAAAAATAAACAAAATATTAACACAAGCCAGATGCCATCCAAATTTCATCAAATTTTATCAACAAAGTTTAAAAAAACATAACAAAAATGTTAAGTACCCAGACAGAGTGATGGAATGAAATGAATCTGCACGTGGTGAAAGGTCATGTGACTGTATCGCAATAATTATAATATCAGATTAAACAGACAATTATGCAATTATTATTAATCTGAATAACTTTTAGTTTTGCTGATTTCACCATGATATGTTGCTATTTAGTACGGTTAAATGGAGTTTTAAACCCCTCTAAGGTACGAAATGACCCCAAAGAGTGTTTTAGGGTACTGCTTACTACAAAGTGTGCAAGAGTGTGTTCCAAGAGTGAGCAGAGCACTGCATCATGAGTCAAAGATCTGTTCACACCACTGCCTTGTTCTGTTCACATGCAGCTTTTGTTGTAGCTGCCAAATATCTGCACTAGCCCACATTGAAGGATTTGGTAACAGGTGTGGCTTCCCAAGTTATTCTTACCTTGCACCCAATCCCTCACTGTACACTAAGTGGGTATATAAAAATAAACAGATGAGTCTGAAACTCTTGCAGAAAATAATGTTAAAGCATTCATCGGTTTGTGTTTGTATAGTAATGTAAAACCTGTTATTTTGACAATGTGCGGACCACTTTATCAGTCCCCACAAGGGGAAACTAAGTTTTATAAAAATCCATGACTGCAATCAAAAAACTTTTCCTGTAGAAATGACATGAAAGTCCACACAAAGATATGAATACAAATGTGTGTGTGTGTTTTTTATTTCAAATTTCATAAAATGATGCCTTCCTTTGGCAGTATGTTTAAATAATCTGTCCCTTTTCAATAACTGAAGTTCATGCAAAATCCACTGAGAACCACACAGCCCTGTTTGAGCACCTGCCCTTTAGACCGTGTGAGTACCTCACTAGCAGAAGGACATGTAGAGAATGGCAACAAGTAGAAGCTTATGGCATAAAAAGCAAGAGTATATTGGTCGTCCAAGATTAAAGCCATCAGTGCTGCTCCTCAAGCAGTAATAACACTTTACATTAAAGGAGCCCCCCTCTCAACATTTCATTTGGACTATAGACAAATATATTTTAAGAGGTGCTTCTCATTGAATGAAGGTAAAGCTCAGTTTTCAGGGATTTTATTCACAGGCCACACTGAAGGAAGGTGACCCAGCTATATACACCCAGTATGCACTGGGCCACCTGCCTACTGTAGAGCCCTGTCCTTTTGTGCTCTTCCTTCCCGTGCTCAGATGACCTCCTGCCAGAGCAGAGCCCATCACAACCACAACACTTCACTCAGGTGTCCTACTCTGTGTCTGAACTCCAAGAAGCATGGGGACACTTGAGACGGAATGGAAGTCCATCTCACATACTGTAGGCTATTTACAGACACGGGTTCTCCTACCTGCTTGCTGAACCAAGCCAAAGCTAATGTTACCATCTTTTAATCAGCAGGAGTTTTCACCACAAGGGGCGCTAAAAGAACATAGAATGCTTGTGTGGTGCATTTGCTAGTGATTAACACTGCGAGCCATTCACTATTAGTAGAAGTCATAAAATTACGATTTTGCCATCATTTCTGTAATGCAATTCCCAGTAGGCACTTCTCCATAATCTGGACCCAGGATTCATTTTAAAAATGGAATTTAGAAAGCAGCACTTCACTTTGATGTAAATATAGCACTACGTGAATGCTGATTTAATAAACAAGGATGTTGATCAGAAGAGGAACAGAAGGGATAAATAAACTCACCTAGTACTTCAGTATCCCTGTCACTCACATGCAGTCCATTCAGCCAGGGATAATTCTCCTCTTCTATGTTCATTGTTGTCATAAGATCTCTTTCATTCTATCATCTGTATGATCGTGGAGGTCCTCTGTACATGTTTGTGTGCTTTGTTGAATTCCTATTTTTATACATAGTATTCTGTGAAGTGTTTCTCCTTTAATATTATGTACTTCATGTTTGGCATTGGACCACAAACAATTCTGGTATGTTGGTACATAATGGCAGTAAAGTTCTGATTCTGATTATCCTATGAACAGATGAAATATACACTGCTGGTTGTGGGATTACCCCAGGAACAATCAGAATACACATCACAGATCCTGGGATTAGAGATTATCCCATGTAGAGGTAGAATACATATAATGCTTACTGGGATTAGAGATTATCCCATGTAGAGGTAGAATACACATTAGATTAGATTAGATTAGATTAGAGATTACCCCATGAACAGGCAGAATATACATCACAGTACCTAGGTTTACAGATTATGAAAAGGCAGATATAGTGCTGATATATGGGAATCACCGCCAGTAGTGGGTAAAATTAGGACACGCAACAAGTGTACAGAAACAAGTCCTGATTTTCAGAAGCAAAGCGGGGCTCGTGAAGATGCATGACAGTCTGTCTCCTCCCTGTCTTTAATCACTTGAACACCCCTCCCCCACAAACCTGTTTGATGTATGGCTCATTAGAACATGTGACCAGGAGCAGATGGCCAAAGGGTGTCATAATGGGGGAAACGTGACCAAACAAACTGTTCCATATGGATGGTGTGACACGGAGCCATCACTAACATTTCAGCAAAGGCACCTGCTGACCTGTAACTGTTGACCTGTGAGGTTAGTTGACAATCGTCTCATTCAAAGTGGAAGTACATCTCTGCCAGGGTGATCAGGGGTATGGGAAGCCAGGGGACAGAAAGCAACCTGCCTGGGGGGGTGGAGTGGGATGCAGGTAGCATGGGCAGACACACAGAAATCTCACAGCGGCAAACATACAGCTTTCCTGCCCCATTGGAGCATGATGGATTTATTCATTAAAGTTATGCTGTCCGGATCAGTGACAGGAAATTAACAGAGGACAGCCCAGTGATACAGGCTTCTGAACACATAAACTAAATAAACAGTAGTAGAGTGAACCAAGACAGCATATGTGACATGTTTGTATTCACATCTTTGTGGGGACCCTCCATTCAACAGGAGGATTATGAACCAAGGCGGTGTCTTGGACTGTGACAGCACAGTAACAACTCAATGACACAGAATTCTGAACAGACAAACTTTATAAAAAGTAGGATATTCAACTAAGAGAATGAATCACTGTCTGAGACACTAACATCACAATGACATCACAGGCTTCAGATCACACATTAAATAAACATGGATATTCAAGAGAATGAATCACTGTCGGTGACAGCGACAGCACAGTAACATTAGAGGCTTCTGAACACAAGAACCAAATACAGCCTGGAACCTGCACAGTGGGGTGATTTGGGTTTCACTCCAGAAGGCAGATGCGTGCAGGGATGCTAATTCAAATGTTAGCCTGCTTGTCCTCAGCTCAGTGTCGTGCAGCAGGGCTCTGTGAAGGGACCTTATTCTCCAGAGTGGTTTTAAAGGGGACCGTGCTTCAGAAACTGTTCCCACCTGTCATTAAGGGACTGCAATCCTTACAGTCTCAAGCCAGATGCCTGGCAGTTTGTTGGAATTTTTATATTATTTTAATATCAGTTTGTACCTGGGAAGTAATTTGTAAGAAATTTAAAACCAAATAATCAGAATGTCAAACAAATAAAGAAAAGTAGCTAACAAGCTGTTGCTGCTGTTAAACACTCTAGAGATAGACTTATAGATACAGGCTGGGAGATACACTTAGACCGACAGACACAGGTTGAGAGATGCACTTGATTGATGGATTCTGGCTGGGAGATACACTTAGACCGACAGACACAGGTTGAGAGATGCACTTGATTGATGGATTCTGGCTGGGAGATACACTTAGACTGACAGACACAGGTTGAGAGATGCACTTGATTGATGGATTCTGGCTGGGAGATACACTTAGACTGACAGACACAGGTTGAGAGATGCACTTGATTGATGGATTCTGGCTGGGAGATACACTTAGACTGACAGACACAGGTTGAGAGATGCACTTGATTGATGGACTCTGGCTGGGAGATACACTTAGACTGACAGAAAACAGGTTGAGAGATGCACTTGATTGAAGGATTCTGGCTGGGAGATACACTTAGAGTGACAGACACAGGTTGAGAGATGCACTTGATTGATGGATTCTGGCTGGGAGATACACTTAGAGTGACAGACACAGGTTGAGAGATGCACTTAAATTAACAGTGACACAGAGATATTGAGGGGATCCACTCTTCAAACAGGATCTCTGTGCTCCAGTTGGGATCTATGGCCTCCAAGCACTCCGCTCTTACTGCAGCTCAGCCAGGCTGGGCTGGGCCCGGCGAGGGTGGCGGGGGCCACTCGCACTCGGCCTTCTGTATGAGGGAGATCTGAGTGATGTGGGGCCTCTGACAGCCGTTCTCTGTGTCCTGCTGTCCTGCCCGCCGGCAGCGTGTGTGACGGTAAAAGACCTGTTACAGCTAGTATGCATGGAGTGGGTCCTTGCTGAACCACAGGCAGGCCAGGCCTCGTTCCACATCAGTGTTGTGTGCAGACCTCCCTGTGAGCAAAAACAAATGGCTAATTTAACATGCGCTCTGACAGGCTCCTGAGGGCCAGTGGGCCCAGGGTTTGCTTGTCCTCCTCACAAGCTGGAACAGCCGGGAGCCCGATCTGGATGGGCCCACTGCCAGGCCTACAAGAGCCGGCACGCTCAGCCACAGGTGTGCGCCGTGGCACTAGCTACCTAACGGACCCAAACCTTCATCTATCAGCACCAAACTGAGGGCATCGGTGACCCAAAACACATCAGAACCATATATTCTGGGGAAGTCGGTATGCGAGGAAACGTACTGGACCAGTGAACACTCATCATCTCATCAGAGATCGATCAACCATGCTCTTCATGTGACACTATCATCAGTACATGTGGCAAAAAAATCCCAGGTGCCATTGTGGGTGTGGGCACTGCCCCCTGGTGTTCAGTGAGTGTGGGCTCGACATACCGACAGGCATGTTTGAGAGTCTGCCTAAATGAATTAATTTCCTCCTTTTTCAACAAAATCAACTCAATTAATTTGCTTAAGGAGCAAAACAGTTTTGAAAGGGTTCGATAATTTTACCTGGATAATGAAATATTTACCTGGATAATGAGAGAACAGCCAGGGAGGAACTCTGGTTGTCTACGATACATCTGTCCACATGGACGTAGATCCTAGCCAGATCACAGACTCCCTCTACAGCACTCAGCCAGGGGACCGCTCTTCCAGGGAATGCTGAGAACATGAGACCCAAGAGGCGTGTTTTGGACAGAACAGGAGCAGTCAGTCACTGGGTATAATCAGTGAGATTGATGTGCACACCCACCAGGGATATGCACACAGCACTGTGTGTTCCTGTGGAGGGCTGTCATTTCGGGCTCTGCTATTGTGAGTTCCTGTGTGGAAGAAGAGAAGCCTTCCAAAGCAACACAGCACGGCTCTGTGAGTCACTGAAGGCAGTGTTACCCAAGCACACTGCAGCTCAGCGGCTCCACACGTGTCTCCAGCCCAGAGCATGCTGGGACTGCATGCAGACGACTCATGCATAGAATCAGCCCTCAATTTCTGGCACAGGGGCTCCATTACCATCACGCCTTAGGGTGTTCTGGGAGAGTGAAACACAGGGTCGACAGGGTCAAACAATGCATCGCCAGTGCTGGACCCAACACCATATTCAGTGTTGCTGGCGTGCCACAGGTTTCTGCTGGACCAGCAGTCTCCGCATGAGCAGCTCTCCATCCCAGCAGCATGGTGGGAAAACCGGCTGTGAGTGGCACCTTCACTCTGTACACAAACAAAGGCACAGACACTCACAGTCTATGGCTCACAGCAGATTTTTGGAGCCCTCTGGCATCCATTCCTGGGAAAGACAACATTCCATTTGCTGGGCTGCTTGGCCCGTCAGTGTTTTGATGAGCTCTCAGAGACTCGGCACTGAGGCTCGAAGTCCTGGTGCCTTTGTCTGAAGTTGCAATAGCGGCACCTTCACCAGCATTCACCAATGCTTCCCCGCACTTCCCCATGCATCCTGCTTTGGGACAGGTGGGGGGAGTCAGGGCGTGAGCGGTGTTTAGCACTGCTCTTAGTCCATCATCCAACGAGGTCAAGCTTCTTTCATTCACTTGGCAAAGGTGATTTACTGTCTGGCACTTTCTATAAATGTTAAGCTGACAGGCTGGAAGATTGAAACTAGACCCCTTTAGCACCATCCTCCCATTTTTATTTATTATTTTTCAGATTAAAAATGTATTTATTTGTTCTGACAGAAGTTTTATAAAGTTTCAGCTGGCTATTATGTATATGAATTTCCTGATCTAAATGACTGGTTTGAAAAACCTTCAGGGTAGATCTTAAATGTCTCCTATTCCTATTTTAATCCCTGCTAATCAGTATTGTTTGTATCCAAGCCATGCAACAACAGATAGCAAAACTAAGATCTTTCCTCTTCTATAGCAACACAATAACTTATGTACGTCCCTCCTCAGCGTTCGTCCTACCAGCTGGGATTCCACCAATCAGGCCTCAAGTTTAGTGAGACATCATGGAGATCAGTTCTCAACTGAGGGCAACTCTGGTGGTGAAAAGGTAGGACCACATAGTACTCCCTGGGGGGCATCTGGGGTCAAACGGTCAGGAGAAACACGCACAACGGATTCTGCCTGCGGCTGTCAACTTCAGCCTGAGCAGTGCCTATGGGTGTCAACTGGACCAGAGATGGATTAGGTCTGTCCAGAGATGCAGGGGCTCCGTAGCTCAGGCAAAATTGGTTTAGATCTGTCATTGACCTGCTGACAGAGGTGCATACTGGGAAGGCCACATATGAATCCATTCTGAGGGTGTGCTTGTCTTTTATACTTCCTGTTAGTGGTCAGACAGCAGATGAAATTGCAGAATGTGGTCTGCAGTCTGTTGAACAGTTCAGGTTAACGGAATATTGATCCAGAGCATGGATCCCAATGGAAGCTGACTCCCAGCACAGCAGAGGCATTAAATATAAGGAAAGGAATGAATATTGCTGAATGACAGTTATGAAGAAAAGTGGGCCTAGTGGAGTATAACATATACCTAGCCAGCTCTCACCAAGGCATAATGACTCGGTTCATTCACATTGAAAGGTATGACATGAAGCACTTCAGCGATTTCTACAGACACCGGGAAAACATTAAAAGAATTCACAGACATCTGAAAGCACCAAATATACCTATAGCCACTGGTATTAATGTCAGTTTTTCTATGATATATGGGTTAAACGGAGGGTTTTAAAAAGTGGCGTACTGCAGAGTAGACTTTGGTACAATCCAGAGGGATGGTCTCCTTTGTACTGAAGCCATTTAAAACTAATGTCTACTTAGGAGACATTACTCTATAAAGAGCAAGTTGAGGGAGGCGTAAAGACAATTTCTCCACAGGTATTAATAAAGTATCAGTTATTCTAATTATTTAAAATGACTTTACCTTAAGAAGCTTACTAACAGAACAGTGTTCTTTATTTTTTAAATCATTTTCCCACTTTTTGCTGCTGTTCTCTTTCAAGACGAAGGGAATAATGATAAACTGAGGTAAGCCTTCAGTAGCATTTACAGTAGTGTGGTGTCTAGCTAGCAGCATTTACCTGGTCACACTGTAATGGTGTCACGTCGAGGGCAAGGACAGAGGCGAAGACAGGGATGGAGGAAAACCAAAAGGGGCTTTATTAAAGAAAACTACACTACAGGAAGGGCGAAGGAAACAGACCACAAGGGGTCCAAACAGGGTAGGGAGGATCAGGCAAGAACACTAGACACAGGACACACTGGGGAGCACATGCAGGCAGCAACATCAATGACTGGACTGAGGATCGCAGGACTGAAGGACACTTTTTACAGGGCATGTGAGGGAGCAGATGGGACAGCGGGGAAGACAGCAGGCTATACGTACACTAAGATGGGAGACACAGTGGAAGAGGGCAGGGCAAGACACCAGATGGGCACTGCTGCGGGACAAGGGCGCAGAGACCGAACACCATTAGGGGACGAGACAGACCAGGGTAGGCAGGGGCAACACCAGCACAGGGCACTCTGGGGGCAAGACGGGACACCACTAGGAGAACTTATATATTGTCTTATTGTTATTGTCTTATTGTTTTTAAGTTTAACACAAATATTTTCTCTTACCATTTAAATATAAACAACCATATTTAGAATAATGGCCACAGCATCTACAGTTTAAACAACTAATTATAAATATATTTCAATTGTGCCGCAAAATTTGCATGTACTATATCAGTGTCACGATCCGCTCCGTCCGATCCCGATGTGTGCCACGCCCCCTCATTACCTTGTGTTCATTCCTGTTTGTGATCATCTGTGTCCTGTTTCATTTGATTAGTCCTGTGTATATTAGACCGCGTCTCCCCATGTATGCCAGATTCGGCATTGTATTGTCCGTGGATGTCTCTGCGTGCTTGTCATTTGCCAATTAAACCCCGTTACCTGACTTCCTGGCTGCTGTCGCCTGCTTCCCGGCTCGCCTCCGTTGCCGAACGTGACAATCAGAACATAAAAATAAATATAGAATTAAGTATGCTAACAAAACATAATCTGAAGAAATAGCAAGAAACATACGAAGAGATGCTGCTCACCTCTGCGCCATCTCTCTGTCAGAAAGTTTTTGTTCAACCTGCAATTATTTTGTTAGAACTATTGAAACCACCGAGATTTTTAATTGGTCGAAAAGTATGAAGATATGTATTGTCATTATTTTCAACGAATGAAAACAAAGAATTTATTGTCAGGGAGGGACGAATTTGTAGCTGGTCCAATCAGGAGTAGTATCTTTAGTTTGTGCATACTGTAGCTGGGCGTGATTGGATATCTAGCCGCCTTTCAAGCCCCCGAATCATGTATCTACTTGTCAATAGGAAACCACGCAGCTCTGTCTATAATGTCTGTCTTTAATTTTTTTTATGACATTATGTTTTTGCTAGGCAGCATTACGGTAATGCGTAATACCGCTGTATTGGGGGTGTACCACCGCTGTATTTCCATAGCTTGTTGACGCAATTAGCATTTTAGCGACGTTGGTAGGGCGACGTCAACTCTCAGCGAATTTCATAGGCAACATCTACAATTCAGGAACTAGTAGGTCTTCAGATAGCTGTTCACGCTTTTGAGAAAGAAGACTATAGTTCTTGTTATTCAAATTCTGTATCCTGGTATTTTTAATTTCGAAGATATGTAATATACAAGTTTTTTGATAGACTAAATTTTGGTTTGATTTCTATTTTATTTTATGTTAAATAACGTTCATATAAAATCATTTTAGAATTAGTGCAGTGTTTCGTTTAAAATTAGTGCAGTGTCCTTAAAAACTGCATGTTCAAACCTAACGCCATGCCATAACTGCTTTGCAGATATTTCATTCAGGAATCTATAGAGGATATACGTAAGCCAGTCTGTGTATGTTTGTGTCTATGTGTGTTTGGGTGGGTGGTCATGTATATATTATGTTGTGGGGACCAAATGTCCCCACAGTGTTATAAAAACATGTTATTTTGACTTTGTAGGGACATGTTTTTGGTCCCCAAAAGAAAAAACTGACTCAGTTTTATAAAATTCTGTTAATGCAATCAAAGGAATAATAATTCCAAAAGTCTTGTATTTTGTTTGGTTACTTACTGTTACTTCTTGCTTACTACTGCAGGGATTTTGGATTAAGGTTGCCATAATTAGGATTGGGGTTATGCCCATACAAATGAATGGAGAATCCCCACAAAGACTCAGATACCTAATCTGTGTGTGTGTGTGCGCGCACACGTGTGTGTGTGTCTGTTTGTGTGTGTGGATTAGGTTTATATTACATGGTGGGGACCAAATGTCCCCCGCAATGTGATAAAAACCTGTTATTTTGATGCTTTGGGGGTGTTTTTCAGGTCCCCACAAAGATCTGTCAATACTAATAAAAAACTAAAGATGCCAGAAGTCTTGTATTTGGTTTGGTTACTTATGGTTAACGTTAGGGCTGGGTAGGGGTTAAGGTTGTCATGTTGGATTACAGTTTTCCTCATAGAAATGAATGGAGAGTCCCCACGAAGATATAATTATAACCCTATGTGTGTGTGTGTGTGTGTGTGTGTGTTGTGTGTGTGGTATCAGATCAGTTCCTGAGAGTTCAGTAGTCTGACGCCATGTTTCTGAGTCTGGGTGTGAAGGCCTGAATGCTTTTCCAGATGCTAGGAGGGTGAAAAGATAATGTGAGGGGTGGGTGGGGTCATCCACAATGTTGGTGGCTTTGCGGATGGAATGTGTGATGTGAATGTGCATGATGGATGGGAGAGAGACTCTAATGATCTTCTCAGCTATCCTCACTATCTGCTGGTCTTGTGATCTGAGGCTTGGAAAAACATGTTGTGCTGCTCAACCTTAGCACAATGATATGGGTGAATCATGGACGCAATAGAATTTGGGGATGATTAGTCCATACAGGGACAGAATCATTCCATACCTCAATCACCTCGTACGTATGTCTGCTAGGTGGAGTTGGAGTTGCTCCTAACTGTGCACAGTGGAGTTGAACAATCACAACTTCCCAGAATTTTACAGTAACAGGAGGACAGTGAACAACTCTTATTAATTCTATGCTGTGTGGACGATGTAATCGCCCACGAGTTTGCCTTAATACACAGGACATTCAAGCCATTGCAGAATACAAACCACAAATGCAGCTCCCTCCACCAGCAACGCCAATGTAGAAACTGCCACAAAATCCATGCCCCCTGATAACCAGCCCCTTATATTTTCACTACCGTCGTGGGGACCGTACTACAAAGAGTCAACGCAAGGTAAGCTGCAAAGTGCAAACAAATTTACAACTCACCATACATAGTGCACTACGTTTACTTTGTTTGTACTATGTGTACAGTCTTTGCACCTTGTCTGTTTGGCACTATATGTCGGTCATTCCTGTTATTCAGTGACTTTTCTGTCCTCATGGTTTACTTATATTTTCTCTAACATGAGTCACATATTTAAAACAAATATATATTTAGGTCTTCGTTATCACGTAAACAGAGACAATACGTATTAAAACTTTTATTGATATATGTATTAAGGCTGCCGTGATTAGTGGGCGTAGTCGATGACATGTTCTTCATGAATATCACTACGCAATTATTGGAGTAGTTATTCTCTAAAGCCCTGCAGTGACATGTAGTTTGTTGTTGTCAAAATGGGAGGGGCCAATACAAAGCACGGGTCTTAGGGAATTCTGATTAAATATACAGGCTTATTAATCCTGTTAATATAATTAGCATATGACCACTATTACTGTAAATAAATTCACAAACCGCAAAACTAACACCAATTGTCTGTCTACCTGCAAGGATCTGTCTGCAGACTGAAAAACTGGGGAATGAAGTGTAAACCGACCAATCAAACCACAATGGACTCGTTGGGGGAGGGATTAGACAGAGGGTGAATAGAGATGTGCATCATGAGAAAACAATATGTTCTTTTCGAACACTGAAGCATGCATACTCTATTCTAGTAGATCATAAATATAATATTATAAACTGAAAGTGAGCAAAATAATGCCCTTTAAGCAACAGTAGGCTGCTGTCCATGGTGCTGAAAACCTGGATTGTCAAATTTTACATTCAATTTTTTCACCTACTTTAACTGTAACCCTCTTATTTTGTTGGCAGTGATGCTCTGTGAAGTCTACAGAGGTGGGTATAGAAAGGATTAAAGTGGGTAATATGTGATTTAGATTAACTATTTTAAACCTGCATTGTAAAATAAAATGTGAACAGATGAAACACCAATACATTCAATCAATTAGTCCTTGTCTGAAATGGTCAAATTTTCCTTTTAAACAAGAGATCTTTTTTTTTCAGAACAGTCTGGGTGCATCTTCTGTCCTACCAGACCGGGGTCGTGGTAAGAGCACTTCTTCTTAAGAAGTGGTTCTCAGTGGTTGGCTCACCATCTCCTTCGACAAGGAGAGAATTCAAATCATGTGGTTCTTCTGGATCTTCAAAAAAACCCAATCAAGACTCCAACTTAGCAACACCTGCAGTTTGTTGTTGCAAATAATAAAGTATTTGAGTGACTAGAGGGGATACCTGACTACCTAAGAGAGAAGCGGATTTATCCAGGACTGGGTCATGGACAACTTTGGCATCTGTTCCTGTAATGAGCTCATAATCATGGAGTTTAAGGATATGGCTAGATAGGTCCAGGAAGAATGAGCTTTGTGGGGGTGGGGGCATAAGCAGCAGCCAAACAGATCTTACTTCCCCCAACTCAGACAGGATACAGCAGAACCTGTGGTGAGCATCAGCCCCAGAATCGAGAGTGAAAATTTGAGGGGCAGGTTGGACATTTAATTAAACAACAGCAACAATGTAACAGTCATGCAATTTTGTGATTAATAACTGGGGTGGAGACAGCAACTCCTGGATGGGCAAACAAAGCAATCAGAGCTGCTACAGGGAAGCACATTGCACAGCAGCCATACCGATCATGGTGACCTGCAGGAATTGGCCGGCGAACTCGGTGCAGTTCAATGGCGTTAAATAGGGAGAGTTCCAAGATACTGGAAGTCATCCATGGTAATATTCACATCCTCAGGAGTATCATATAAAACTTGTGTAAGCCTCAACTCCTTCAATGCCCTGATCGGGGCATTCATCGCTTTCCTATCTGCAGCTGTTTTAGCACTAAAATATTGGTAAAAAAAGAGATTCTCCTACAAAAAGTCAGAAAAGTCAAAGTGCATGATAATAGGAGGGGGACGTGAAGAGTTTTCTGACGGCCGTACAGCCTATGAGCACAGCGAATGGCTGACTGAAAGGCAGAGAGCTGAGGGAAAGTAGGGGCCTGAGTTACTGTATCACACCCAGCCAGGGCGTTGAGGGTGTCCGGCTTGGTGACCTCAGGATTAGGTCTCTGCCTTTTGCAGATGATGAGGTCCTGTTGGCCTCATCGGACCGTGACCTTCAGCTCTCGCTGCGACAGTTCGCAGCCAAGTGTGAAGCGGTTGGGATGAGAATCAGCACCTCCAAATCCGAGACCATGGTCCTCAGCCGGAAAAGGGTAGAATGCTCTCTCTGGGTCGGGGATGGGGTCCTTCCCCAAGTGGAGGAGTTTAAGTATCTCGGGGTCTTGTTCACGAGTGGGGGGACGATGGAGCGGGAGATCTACAGGCGGATCGGTGCGGTGTCCACAGTGATGCGGGCGCTGCATCGGTCTGTCAAGGTAAAGAAGGAGCTGAGCCAAAAGGCGAAGCTCTCGATTTACCAGTCGATCTACGTTCCTACCCTCACCTATGGTCACGAGCTGTGGGTAGTGACCGAAAGAACGAGATCGCGAGTGCAAGCGGCCAAAATGAGTTTCCTCCGCAGGGTGGCTGAGCTCTCCCTTAGAGATAGGGTGAGGAGCTCGGTCATTCGGGAGAGACTCAGAGTAGAGTCGCTACTCCTCCGCATCGAGAGGAGCCATCTGGTCAGGATGCCTCCTGGACGCCTCCCTGGAGGTGTTCCGGGCATGTCCCACTGGGAGGAGGCCCCGGGGAAGACCCAGGACATGCTGGAGGGACTATGTCTCTCGGCTGGCCTGGGAACGCCTCGGGATTCCCCCAGAGGATCTGGATGAAGTGGCCGGGGAGAGGGAAGTCTGGGTTTCCCTGCTGAGACTGCTGCCCCCGCGACCCGACCTCGGATAAGCGGATGGATATTCTTGTACTGTCCACTTTCTCCCGTGACAATGCAAATTTCCCACTTGTGGGACTAATAAAGGAGTATCTTATCTTATCTTATCTTATCTTATCATCTTAATTAGGGAATCTCCAGTGTGTGACTGCCCTCTAGTGGATAAACAAAATTCAACTACATAAGTCAATATTATAGTGTTTTCCAATCATTTTCACACTTGTCTCAATACCATGTCCACTTTTTCAAAACACTTCACACTGTGAACTTTACAAACATGCACCTGAGCATATCAGTTAACTTTCGGTGCAATATGCACTAAAACCACCAGAACACTTCACACTTCACCCAAAAGTGACACACGCTGCCAAACCTATAGCACACGCACTCTCTCACAAGATGACTTTGTCACACAAAGAACAATGCATGAAAAAACACAAACAACTTGAAGCGCTGCAAAATGCATATATATGATGTGTTGTTGTATCCTATATTTTCACACGTTTATTGCAAAGTAAAAGAAAAACGTATGCCATTTCTTACAGTAAACATTGTAATACAAACAAATAATACAGTAAATAAATTCAGCTGCGCAATACACTGGAAAAGAAAAATACATTACAGCCACCTACTGAAAGTACATTACATTCAATACAGAAAAAAACAAAACAAACATAGCCAAATAGCAAAGTTTGACTGTATACAGTTAAGTATACTGTTGTCCTGGACTAATCCATTTGGTCCCTTGCATTTGGCCATAAATTTTCATCGACATCACACTGAATATTTTCTCTTGCAATACACCAAGGAAAAAATCTCTTTGAGTGTCTTATCCAGCTCTGGATGTCCTCCACATGGATGTCCACACACCCAGCAGCCATTGCATCTAAAAGCGACATCTGATCATGTGGGCGATGGTCATATACCTTCCATCCCCATGCAGAAAAAAATCCTTCAGTCGGGTTGAGGAATGGAGAGTATGGTGGCAAGAATAATGACATCATCCAGGGATGGGCTATAAACCACTCTGTGACTTGGCGGGAATGATGAAAGGCCACATTGTCCCACACAATCACAGATACCAGTAAATTCTTCCTCTCCCTCCTGTGGGAGGTAAATGCTAAATCCTACAGTAGTGGGTTACAGTAAAGACAAACGTGCATCGATGCATCAGTTTTTTCCTGGAGACTTCCCTCAAATCACACCACTACAGTAATATATACACCAATCAAATGCCTTCAGTCAGAATGCTCTACATAGTGTATAGTACCTGTTGCTTTGCCTGAAAATCCTGACAATTGATGCCTCTGTGGATCTAGGCAGGTGGAGTGGAACTCTTAGACCCACTTTCCTCAGGGACAGACCATGATTTCCAACATGGTCAAATACTGTGGCTCTGATTTCATCAGTAGCCAAGATTCTTCCTCTTCCTCTCCGTTTGTGTCTTCTTGCTCTTCCTCTGCCTCTTACTGCATCCATTTTTCACTAGCTAAAGAAAAATGGCAATGGAAAATGCCAATCCAAAGATTTGCACATATGGCAAATTGGCACTAACCTCACAAATTACTAGATAGGTGCTTAGCTGAAATTATAGGCAGGTATGTGTTTTCATTCAGCTTTCCAGCTTCAAGCATTGTAAAGTGCTGTAGTTGTACAAAGTTTTGCTGGTGGCAAACACTGACTGAGAGAAGTATTCATGAAATTTGGGGGAAGTGGTGATTGAATGCATATTGTGTCAAAGCAATGCAAAAGCATACATAGTTTAGCTCACATAGTCCAATTTTATGGTGCATGTGTTAAGTGGACAAGGTAAAAAGTGGACATGGTATTGAGACACGCGTCAAAATGATTGGAAAAAAGTGTAATACATTTAACCCCCGTATGTTTTATGGCTTCACTGTGAGGCTTGACTTATTTCCCTCCTCAATGATCAGTTTAACCCTCAATGGTTCCTTGGGGTGCGTTCTGCACCCCCTGCCCATTTCTATGGCTACTACCATGTTGTTATTAAAATTACAGCAGTTATCCTCTAGGACATTGTAAGTGCACCAGTTTTACATACGGTCATGCAGAAAATGATAGAAAAAGTGTTGACGTCAATTATCGCTGGCATACTTTCTTCGGGGGTGCAAAATGCACCCCAAAAAAAACTTAATTTATGACAGATGTCTGTGGAGATTCTCAGTTATCCAGGTCATGGTTATCCTAAAAAAGGGTTATGCAATAGCAACTGGACTTAGTTTTTCATAGAAGACGTGTTGCACTCCATCCAGAGTGCTTTCTCAATTCTGACTGACTGGTTGGCATAGCAGGTTGATGAACCCTGTAGAATCCTCAAGTCTTTAGCACTAGATGGTCACCTGTGGGTTGTTGTTGTTCCCCCTGGCTTTCATGTGTTTCACTGATACCACCTGAGGCTGAGCGTGAACGACTGTGGAAGCGTTGGGCAAAGTTGAAAGAACTGCATTGTAGGTAGGTGATAGACGTCTTAGGCCACCTCCTCTGTTCAACGACGGTCGTTCATTTGAAGCAGTTGTCCTCCCGGTCCACCTACAATGCAGTTCTTTCAACTTTGCCAAGACGCTTCCAAAGTCGTTCACGCTCGGCCTCAGGTGGTATCAGTGAAACACATGAAAGCCAGGAGGAACGACAAAAACCCACAGGTGACCATCTAGTGCTAACAACTTGAGGATTCCACAGGGTTCATCAACCTGCTATGCCAGTCAGTCAGAATTGAGAAAGCACTCTGGATGGAGTGCAAAACGTCTTCTATGAAAAACAAAGTCCAGTTGCTATTACATAACCCTTTTTAGGGTTAATTTATGACATTGATATGATCGACAAATTCAGTTAATTAGTGATAATTGCTACTATAATTTTTTATGTTATTATATTCTAGAACATTTTCGGATATTAAAAAAAGTCAGCCATTTTGTTTTGTTTACATTTCAACTGTTAGAAAAGATATAACACCATGGCTAGGTATTCCACAGCTGAAGCTCTTCGACACATTCTGCAAGAGGATACAGTCGGAATGTGCATTATATGACCAGTCCCCTCTGCTGCCCCCCCCCCCCCCCCAACGCCCGCAACCCCTTTAACTGCACTATCTCACTGCGTAAGCTGTGCAAGCATCATGCAGTTAACTAATAAATGTATCTTAACTTTAGTTAATTGAATTTGAGCTTGGTACCATTGAATTATATATGCCAATGGATAGGGGTGCAACTTGAACCCCAAGGACCTGGAACGTAACTTTCTGACAAGGACCCATTGAGGGTTAATATAACTGGTGAAGCTGTAAATTAGTTTAGTCATGACTTCAGAAGTTACCCTGACAAGGGATTCTGTACAATCAGAGATGGAGCTGCTGGTTGGGCTGGTCATCGCCTGCTTTTTCTGACTGATGTAGGTCTGAATGTAAAGTTTCAAACTGCTTAATATGTATTAATCTGTTTTATAATGTTCACACAAAAACAGCTTTTAATGTGTGTTGCACCTTACATCTCCTACTGTACAATGTGCTTCTGCATTTGATTCCTCCTTGACTGGGGGGTAAAGAGAAATAACTAGCAAGAAAGACAGAGAGAAACTTTTCGGAGGTGCTATTGTACAAAGTTGAACTGATTGTCCAAAGACTTCTTGCTGTCAAATTTAAATGTGATTTTTGTGTCTCTTTCAGTAAATTATCTTGAAATACATTGATATCTGAAGTTAACTGAGGCCCTTGCTATTCATTGTGTCCGACTCTCCAATCCTTACCTCTCCCTACAAACCTAGACACTGGTCCACTGTAATCTACCTGCATGATCGGGTCGCTCCTGTTGGTAGCAGGTTACATGTCAGACCACTGTAGATGCAGCAGTATGCATTGCAGCCTCTTATGTGCACGCAATGAAGGTACACTGGTGAAGCTTCTCCATGCCATACAGAATAGGGAAGCACTGGAGGCAGTGTGTGGCTCAGTGGGTTAAGCCTCTGTGGCTGTGATTGGAAAGTCACTGGTTCAAGCCCAACCTCAGCATGTCTGTGGCTGCTTTAAATGAGGCCCTTAACCCCCAGCTTCCTGGGCACTGCCATGGGTGGCTGCCCTTCACAGCCAGGTTCCCCTTTGCCTAAGGAGAGCAGTTTGGGGGAAGGATAAAGAGAATCTTTCCACAGGCATCAATGAAGTATCTATTGTTAGAGGCTCCTTTTCTATCTGAGCATATCCTTGCTCAGTTTGCATGAGTGCTCTGCTCCCAAAAGCCACTGGTTTCCTGCATTGTATCACAGCTGCACCCAAACTGGTGTCTGAAGCATCACACTGGAGAATCAAGTCTTCCTTGGGATCATAATATTTCAGTACCGGTGCATTCACAATGGACTCTCTGATTTTGGAGAATGCAGCATCCTGAATGTCTGTCCACTCCCACAAACTGCCTTCATGGGTCAATTGTCGCAGAGGCTCACACTGGTCTGAACGGTGGCTGCAAAACTTGGCTAAGAAATTTACCATTTTTAGGAGTCTTTGCCCCCCTGCTTTGGGCATCTGCTGGATTGCTTTGCCTTTTTCTGGATCAATTTGAAGTCCATCCACTGTCAGTAAATATCCTATGAATGGAACAGCGTCTGTCTCAGTCTTAGTTTACATTTAGCTTGATGTTTTCCTCAGTACATCTGTCTATAAATTACGTCAGTGTTCTGTCACGATCTTTCTCTGCCAGTTCCATTGTGTCTCCCTCACCTGTGATTGAAATGCCATCTGTAATCACATGAACTCCCTCCAAGCCGTTCCAGGGCTCAGTCATCTTTGGAAAATCTCTGGAGCAGTGCTGATGCCCATAGGTATGCACAGCCACCTGTACCTGCCACAAGGGGGCGAGAAAGTGGTCGGGTAGCTGAAGTTTTCCTCCAGCTTGACATGCCAACAGCCATTTCTGATGTCACACACTGAAAAGCTTCTTTAGATCTAGCAAGATGTCATCAATGGTAGGGAGAGGAAAATGGTTCCTCTTCAGTGCTTTATTCAGTGGTTTAGGGTCTGTACACACGCTGAGCTCACCGTTTCGCTTCTTTGTGAATTCTGCTCTAAAATAGCTGTTAATTACTACAGGAATTTTGGTGGTAATGTCTATTAAAGAATGTTTACAAATATCATAAATTAGATTAAAGAAGTAACTGGAGCAGTTGAATAGTTCTGCAGTCTCTGTCATTCAATTCAATTCAATTTTATTTATATAGCGCATTATCACAATGTCTCAATGATCTTTACATTTCTGCCTCGTAAGGACCCCCCATTGAGTAAGCCAAAGGCAATGGTGGCAAGGAAAAACTCCCTAAGAGGAAGAAACCTTGGGAGGAACCAGACCCAAAGGGGGAGCCCATCCTCCAGGGGCCAGCAGATGAGTCAAACAAACAAGATGAAATGACTAAGCTAATACAGACAAGATGAAATGACTAAGCTAATACAGGGGTTGAAATATATGTCTCAATGCAGCGGCCGACCGGTGCAGGCACGTGGTGCTTGATGCACGATGGCAGGATTAATAGACACACAGCCGCAGGGTGGATGGCGAGGCATCGTGTTGAGCCAAGGGCAGGCAGGTTGGAGGGTAGGTGCCGGAGGTGGAGGTAGTTGTCTTGCAGGCCGCAGAGGCATAAACTCTTCAACGACATTGTGCTCCATGGAGCACACCCCAGAAGGGGTGAGGGAGGAAGTAAGAATAATTGTGTATTAGCCAGAGTTGAGGAAACCAGAGGCAGTGCAAGCAAAACGATCGAGTGCAATATTCGTCTAGGCTCCGGCAGATCTGGGTATAGCAGCATGAGAAATAGGGAGAGACAGGCGGGAACACAGGCATGGGGACTCCCTGAACATCAGCACTCTAGTGTAGAGCCAGAGTGACAGCACTGACGCCTCAGTTTATCCAAAGCCAATGACACCGATCCCCACCCAGCTCTTCACCTCATACTGTTAGTCTGACTGGGAGTGAGCGACTAGCTGGAACCAGAACTAGGTTTCCTATACGCTAAGCTATACAAGTGCGTTTTTAATCTAGACTTGAAAAGCGAGAGTGTGCCTGAATCCCGCACATCCGCCGGGAGACCATTCCACAGCTGCGGAGCTCTGTAAGAGAATGCTCTGCAGCCTGCCGTAGCCCTGTCTACTTCAGGAACTAATAGATATCCTGCTCCTTGTGAACGAAGCAGGCGAGGAGGGTTGTAAGGGACCAGAAGATCATTGAGATATTGTGGTGCAAGGCCATTCAGAGTTTTGTAAGTCAATAGTAATAATTTGTAGTCAATCCTAAACTTGACCGGTAGCCAGTGCAGGGAAGTATGTAACTGGGGGGAAACGGAAAGCCCCAAAAAATCATATTATAAGTAGGCACTGTAATAGGCCTACCCTTTGTTGTCTGTATTTAAACGCCAGGAGTATTAGGAATAAAATTCATGATTTAGAGGCTCTTATCTCATCAGACTCTTATGATATTATAGCAATAACTGAAACGTGGTTGAGTGATAAGGATGGACAAGAATATAATATGGATGGTTACACATTGTTCCGTAAAGACCGTATAGGTAAGAAGGGAGGTGGTGTTGCAGTATATGTAAAGGAAAACTTGCAGGCAAGGGAGCTTACTGATATAAGTAAAAGTACGGAAGCTATATGGGTAAAATTAGATGCTACAAACTCAAATAGCCTAATTGTCGGTGTTTGTTACAGAGCACCCAATGTAGCTGTTGAGGAAAGCAGATTGTTATACAGTGATATTAGGATTATGAGCAATAAAAATGATGTGGTAGTTATGGGTGATTTTAATCTACCGGGGATGCAGTGGGACATTGTTGCTGGCTCTTCTGAAAATGAACTTGACATGGTGGGATTAGTACAGGATTGTTTTTTTACTCAGTTTGTTAACACCCCTACCAGGGGAGATGCCATTCTTGATCTTGTTTTGTCTAATAACCAGGACAGGATTGGTAAATTAGATGTTTTAGAACCACTTGACAGTAGCGATCATAACATGGTTAAATTTGAGGTTAAGTTTAGTGCCCGAAGAGCAAAGTCCAAATCAAAAATATATAATGTTAGGAAGGCTAACTTCAATTGTATGAGATTAAAACTAGAAACTGTGAACTGGACGGAGTTAATTAACAAAACTGTTGAAGAGGCATGGGGATTTTTTAAAAGCACATTATTGCAAGTACAAGAGGACTTCATACCTGTTTCTAACAAGAATAAATCAAGGAAATTGCAACCTAGGTGGTTTAATAGGGACATAAAGTATAAAGTAAGGAGGAAAAGGGCTTTGTTCCAGAGATGGAAAATAACTGATGATGACATAATAAAGCAAGAGTATCTAAATCTACAGGCTGAGTTAAAAAATGACATTAGACGAGCTAAAAGGAATGTCGAAAGGAAGATCGCATTGGAGGCTAAGGATGACGTTAAAAGTTTCTTCCAGTATTTTAACTCTAAAAGAGCTCTAAAAGCTGAAATCACTAATCTGCAGGATAGTAAGGGTCTTATAATTGAAAACGACATTGACATAGTAAATGAGTTCAATGATAGTTTTGCACGGGTATTCACTGTTGAGGACACTAGTAACTTACCAGTTCTTATTACTAATCCAACATCGTCTATAACTAATATATATATAACTGAAGCTGATGTTTTGCAAAGCCTAGCTAAGCTCAAAATAAATAAA
This sequence comes from Paramormyrops kingsleyae, assembly GCF_048594095.1. Taxonomy (NCBI): domain Eukaryota; kingdom Metazoa; phylum Chordata; class Actinopteri; order Osteoglossiformes; family Mormyridae; genus Paramormyrops; species Paramormyrops kingsleyae. The sequence goes on from NW_027325996.1 coordinate 164,388, forward strand.
TCACAGGGCCCTGATGGCATCTTACCTATAGTGTTAAAAGAGATGAGGGATATTATTTGCCAACCCTTAACATTACTGTTTCAAAAATCCTTATCTGAAGGTGTGGTACCTTCTGATTGGAAGCATGCCAACATAACGCCCATTTTCAAAAAAGGGGATAGAAGTAATTTGTCAAACTATAGGCCAATCAGTCTAACTTGTATAACTGGTAAAGTTATGGAGGCTATAATCAAAGAGAAAATGGTAGATTACCTGGACTCAAATAACATTTTGAGGGATAGCCAGCATGGATTTAGGAGAGGTAGATCCTGTTTAACAAATCTGTTGGAGTTTTTTGAGGAAGCTACTCAGGAAGTTGATGATAAGAAGGCCTATGATGTCATCTATTTAGATTTCCAAAAGGCTTTTGATGTTGTTCCCCACAAGAGGCTCTCACTTAAACTCAAAGCGACAGGTATTTTAGGAACTGTAGCGACTTGGATTGATAACTGGTTAACGGATAGGAAGCAGCGAGTAGTTATAAGAGGCTCGATGTCACAGTGGGCCTGCGTTCATAGTGGGGTACCGCAGGGTTCAATTTTAGGACCACTTTTGTTCCTTATTTACATAAATGATATAGACACCAATATATACAGTAAACTGGTGAAATTTGCAGATGACACCAAGGTGGGTGGTGTAGCAGATACTGAACTAGCGGCTCAGCAGCTACAGCGGGATCTTAATTTAATTAGTGACTGGGCTGACACCTGGCAGATGAAATTTAACATAGACAAATGTAAGGTACTCCATGTAGGGAGCAGAAATATAAAGTACAGGTATTTTATGGGACCTACTGAAATAAAGGTAGCTGATTATGAGAAAGACCTTGGTGTGTATGTAGATGCTTCCATGTCTCATTCTCGCCAGTGCGGGGAAGCAATAAAAAAGGCCAATAGGATGTTGGGGTATATCTCCAGGTGTGTGGAGTTTAAGTCAAGGGAGGTAATGCTAAGATTATACAATTCCTTGGTGAGACCTCACCTAGAATATTGTGTACAGGTTTGGTCACCATATCTTAAAAAGGACATAGCGGCCTTAGAAAAGGTGCAGCGTAGGGCCACAAGAATGATTCCTGGTCTTAGAGGAATGTCATACGAGGAAAGGTTATTTGAGCTAAATCTGTTCAGCCTCAAGCAAAGGAGACTGAGGGGGGACATGATTCAGGTCTATAAGATTCTAACAGGTTTGGATGCTGTTCAACCGAATAGTTACTTCAGCATTAGTTCAAATACAAGAACTCGTGGCCATAGGTGGAAATTAGCGGGAGAACATTTCAAACTGGATTTAAGGAAACACTTCTTTACACAGCGTGTAGTCAGAGTATGGAATAGTCTTCCTGATAACGTAGTGCAAGCTGAATCCTTGGGTTCCTTTAAATCAGAGCTAGATAAGATTTTAACAACTCTGAGCTATTAGTTAAGTTCTCCCCAAGCGAGCTCGATGGGCCGAATGGCCTCCTCTCGTTTGTATATTTCTTATGTTCTTATGTTCTTATGTTCTTAAGACAGGATAGGGCTAATGTGATCAAATTTTTTAGTTTTTGTTAGAACTCTGGCAGCTGCATTTTGTACTAACTGAAGTTTATGTAGGGATCCAGATGGACAACCCGAAAGGAGGGCATTGCAGTAGTCCAATCTAGAAGTTATAAAGGCATGTATTAGTTTTTCTGCATCTTGAAAGGACAGCAACTTCCGAAGCTTGGCTATGTTCTGTAGATGATAAAATGCCGTACTGGTAATGCTATTTATGTGAGCACTGAAGCAGAGGTCGGAGTCTACCAGGACACCAAGATTTCTGACCACTGTTTTAAATTGAGTAGGGAGGCCGCTAGGGTTGGGGTTTACAAACTTATTGCGGGCCTCCTTAGGACCGATTAAAAGAACCTCAGTTTTTTCAGTATTTAACATGAGGAAATTCCTTGCCATCCAACAACGGATGTCTAGCAGACAGTCGGCTAAAGAAGAGAGCTGGGATGCGTCACTAGGTTTAACAGATATATACAATTGTGTATCATCAGCATAACAATGAAAATTAACACTGTAATTTCTAATTATGTTACCAAGCGGTAGCATATATAGATTGAACAGTAGGGGGCCCAGCACTGATCCCTGCGGGACACCATATCTTACTTTAGTGGCTATGAATGACTCATTTTTTACATGGACAAACTGGTAACGATCAGTGAAATACGAACGAAACCACAGTAGTGCTATCCCTTTAATGTCAATCAATGTTTCCAACCGGTCCAAAAGAATATTATGGTCTACAGTATCGAATGCTGCAGTTAGATCCAGTAAGAATAATAGCGATATACAGCCACGGTCGGAAGCCATAAGCAAGTCGTTTATCACTTTGACTAAGGCCGTTTCTGTGCTATGATTGGGTCTGAAACCAGACTGATATAGCTCGTTAGCATTATTATCTTGAAGAAAGGAGGACAGCTGGTGAGCAACAACTTTCTCAAGAATTTTAGAAATGAAGGGAAGATTTGAGATGGGTCTATAGTTTCCTAAGTCACTAGGTTCAAGATTTGGTTTCTTTAGGATAGGTCTAATAACAGCCATTTTAAAAGATTTAGGAACATATCCAAGACTAAGAGATGAGTTTAACAAGTTTAACAATGTAGTGCTAATCAGTGGTGCAATTTCCTTAAGTCGATTGGTGGGTATTGGGTCATCAAGGCTAGTAGTGGGTTTGCAAGAGGAAATTAACTGAAGGAGTTCTGTCTGCACTACAGGAGTGAAACATTCAAAGATGTTATCATTAGTACTAATAACACTAGCACTAGCAGAGGATTGGTGGTTGTGTGCAACCGTGGGCGTGCTCGTGATGGTATGTCTAATCGTGGTTATTTTATTATTAAAAAACGCAATAAAGGCATCACTACCAAGAGCTTCTGGGACATGTGAGTTTAACATTGAACGATTCTTTGTTAACCTAGATACAGTTTCAAATAGGAATTTAGGATTGGTTTTGTTATTTTCTATTAGTTTAGAGAGATACATAGACCTAGCAGTCATTAGTGCATGTCTATACTTAGACAGGCTCTCTTTCCAGGCAAATCTAAAAACTTCTAATTTTGTTGACCGCCATTTGCGTTCTAGCTTTCGTGAAGCTTGTTTAAGTTCACGTGTACGGTTAGAGTACCAGGGGGCAGGTTTCTTATCCCTATGTTTTATTTTCTTGAGTGGTGCTACATGATCAAGAGTGGTACGAAATGATTCTACCATGTTCACGGTTACCTGTTCAAGTTCATTTACACATGACACTTCAGAGGTTAGGTTAAAGGACTGTGGGAGCTGTTCCAGAAAAGTTGCAGCGGATAATGAGGCTATGGAACGTCTAGTATCGTACCTCTGGTCTGGGGCCTTAGGGGAGTTATGTTGTATTTGAAATGTTAAAAGGTAATGATCTGAAAGTAGAGGATTCTGAGGGATAATTGATATGTGTTCTACCAGGACACCATGACTAAGAATCAGGTCTAGGGTGTGGTTACAGGCATGAGTTGGCCCAGTTACATTCTGATGTACACCGACAGAGTCAAGAATGGCAGTAAATGCTTTTGTTACTGGATCACTTTCATTTTCCATATGAATATTAAAATCACCAACAATCAAGGCCTTGTCGGTAGTAACCACCAAGCTTGTTAGCTTGTCATTGCCACGCCATGACAGAATGACTCCCTAAGCAGGATGATCCCCAGACTCTGTGACACCCCGTCTGTTGGGATTCGTGTCCTTTGCTCCTGCAGGTGACCCAGTGGTGATGGGGTCAGAGCCCCAGTCCTTGGTATCTGTTTTGGTCCCAGCACCCAGCCTCCTGCCTTGGCCCAAGCCACTGGCCTACGTACCTCAGTGGATCGTCAACAGTCCACTAATTGATCCATGGAGCGATAGTGACTGGAGGAGCCCAAGGAAGAGGAAGACCTTACTGGGCTTCTTGTAGTGACGCAGACAACCTGCCCTTACTGCTCCCTCTTGTTGCCCAGAAGGTCCGGCTCCCTGGAACTCAGCCATGGAAGGCCACTCAACACATCACTTCTCTGCGACATGGTGCCTCAAAACTCTCCACAAATTCTTCCATTGACTCCCCAAAGTGCACAGCTGCTTTGCTCGCTTTCTCTGGACATTGAAATAGGAGATGGCGGAAGGCAGCTGACCTGATATCACTAAACCCAGTTCAGGTAGTGTCCAGTCCCAGTGAAATCACTGCAGCTTCGCCCTGTGGAAGAATAATTAGTTAAAATTTGTCTATTACTATTACTAATAAACTGGTCTTTGTTCATTACTGAAAATGTAATCGAAGTTCCCTTCAAATGACTCAATATTTCTTGTAGGTGATTGTGTAATCACCTGGGTTACCCCCTTAGATACTACATCCCATAATTATCGTCATCCTGACCTTCTGTAGGCATTAATCCCATGTCAGAGTGTGTCTGCACAGCTATTTCCTTCCATTCTCTCACACAAAGTGCATCACAAAGCCTCTTTTGTTCAAACCATGGCTCCCTTGTTTAATACTACAAATTCTATTGTCATCATAAGCAAATATACATGCCTTGTGCATAGTAAATCTTTTAGTGTCCAAGCAGCATAAAGAAAAATTATGATGCATTTTATTATGAGTTTTATGCTGCATATAGTAATAATAATAGAATGACTTGCTGAAGTATTTGGTGCTAAACATTCAACCGTGTGGTTTTGTCACTTCCTGTTTAAAGTGTCCACTCCCCTTTCACTCTGCCTGCTGTGTGTGAGAATAGAAACGACAGAGATAGTGAAAGTACAGAGGATGAGGAAGTGAGGGTCAGTCTCCACAGATCTGGGCTCAGTGACACACACACACATATGGATCCTCTGATGCTCCTGTTTCTTCTCATTGCTGGGCTCACAGGTGAGTGTCTCTCATTACAGTGGTACTGAGTAGAGATCTCTCTCCTGCTGCTCACACACTGTCAGCTGCAGTTTGGAGATCATGATGTCAGTTGTGAATTATGGCAGTCTTAATAAAAACATCTTTGTCTTGGAAATTGGAAATACATATTATATTCTTAGAAATGTACCCTGAATCAGGTAATTGAAACTATATACATAATATCTAAATATACTGCATGATATATATAAAGACTGTCAGTGCAGATAAACTGCTCCTGCCTCTTGTACCCTTTGGTTTTCTATGAGGCCTGTGATTGATCTTACTGGTGTCATTTCAGCAGCACAGGTGGTTATGTGAGCAGACAGCCGGGATGCCATCAGTCATTTCTGTGTGTACAGACAGAGGGGTCTAAACACCCAGCTTCATGTATTACTGCAGAAGGTCTCAGTGCTTATCAGGGGGCAAGATCAGTGTTAGGGGTCAAGGCTAAACCTGGTTGTCTTTCACTCTGCAGCAGATTTGGAGAGCTAGTTACCCTCTAGCTGGTAGAGACTGGGGGCAGCGTGGGGGCCTCACACCTCCAGGCTTGTGGTTTCGGTATCTGGCCCAGCTTTCTGTGGGCAGTTTGCATGGTCTTCCTGTATCTATGCTGGTTTCCTCTCAGTTCTCCGGTTTCCTCCCACAGGTCAATGTCTTTCCATGTAAAGGGCAGCCAATAGCGACATTTTTGCCTCTCTAGACGGCACTTCAGTGCATTCAGTCGTGCTACATGACACCTTTCTTGATGGTGAACTGTGTGCAGGTAGGTAGGTTGGTCTATCTCTCTAATCATGTCTAATCATGCAATATCAAAGAAAAGGACAGCCCCAGACAATTGATTTAATTATTGTGATAACTCAAAAAGTATTTGACAGATCTTTGGATAATAGAGGATCCGTGACTGATTTAATTTTGTGACGAAGCGCTCCAGAATTGAAGCGGTGTCACGTAGTGATGGCACATGAAAGGACAGCCATAGGTGTAGATTCAGTGAACCTGGTTACATTGAGACAAGTCGCCCAGTGTTGGGCTTTTAATAACAATGATTGTTGCATAGGTGGGAGGAGTGTGTGGGGGATACAGGTTGTTAAGGGTAGGGGTGTGTGAGTAGAGTGGGGACATTGAGTTGGATTTTCATGCCTTATAGTCAGAAGCCCATGTCTTCTGTTGCCCTTGCCGTGGTTCCCCAAAATCTCTCTGTCTCTTTAGTTTATACAGATATTAGATATCTGACTCATACCCCTGCCATCTCAGCACTGCTGACTGTTGGCTTTGAATGTGACCATGACTGCGTCTGTGTGCAGTTTGCAGGCTTCCTCTGTTCACATTGCATTTCTCCAGCTTCCAGTGCCCTGCAATGGATTGACATGCTGTTGAAGGTTTACCTCACTTTACACTGTGTGCTTCCTGCATTAGGACCTAAATAATTATACTAATGATTAAACAGCTATGGTGAAACATACGACTCTTTCAGGCGACAGTGATACCCAACTAATGTATAGCGTTTGTTTTTAAAATGAAATGAGAACAGATTAAAAGAGAGCTGAGCATCTCGATTGACTAACATTCCCACAGTGCCTCTTCAGGAGTCCTTTTAGACACCAAGTTCTGTGGTTCCAATTAGCACCATGAAGGTGCACAATGATATTCATGGGTATCATGGTCTGCAGCCAAATCACAATTATTTAACACTTTTTCTAGATTTTACATGTCTGCAGTGTTGGAACACACAATACACACAATATATATGCGGTGGGGCAACTTTTGCCCCCACTGTCTAAAAATGGGGGCATTTGCAATATTTGGGGTCACACTTTAAAAATTGTACTTAGAGCACAAAGTTTATGTTTTATGAGAGAAGAGCCCAGATTAAAATGCATACAGTAATCAGCTCCTTGTGCCAACATGAGTAAATAAGAATAATATTCCTATCAGGGGTTTTGCGAGGATGAGACTGAAGCTTTACCCTTTGTTTCTGCTGAGAGACATGCGGCGTGACTCATTTCTCTGCGCGTACAAGTTATCTTTGATCAGCGTTCATGGTTTGAGATTCAGATCGAGCTTTAGGTAATTATTTTCGAACTGGTTGAACATAAGAACATAAGAACATAAGAACTATACAAACGAGAGGAGGCCATTCGGCCCATCGAGCTCGCTTGGGGAGAACTTAACTAATAGCTCAGAGTTGTTAAAATCTTATCTAGCTCTGATTTAAAGGAACCCAAGGATTCAGCTTGCACTACGTTATCAGGAAGACTATTCCATACTCTGACTACACGCTGTGTAAAGAAGTGCTTCCTTAAATCCAGTTTGAAATGTTCTCCCGCTAATTTCCACCTATGGCCACGAGTTCTTGTATTTGAACTAATGCTGAAGTAACTATTCGGTTGAACAGCATCCAAACCTGTTAGAATCTTATAGACCTGGATCATGTCCCCCCTCAGTCTCCTTTGCTTGAGGCTGAACAGATTTAGCTCAAATAACCTTTCCTCGTATGACATTCCTCTAAGACCAGGAATCATTCTTGTGGCCCTACGCTGCACCTTTTCTAAGGCCGCTATGTCCTTTTTAAGATATGGTGACCAAACCTGTACACAATATTCTAGGTGAGGTCTCACCAAGGAATTGTATAATCTTAGCATTACCTCCCTTGACTTAAACTCCACACACCTGGAGATGTACCCCAACATCCTATTGGCCTTTTTTATTGCTTCCCCACACTGGCGAGAATGAGACATGGAAGCATCAACATACACACCAAGGTCTTTCTCATAATCAGCTACCTTTATTTCAGTAGGTCCCATAAAATACCTGTACTTTATATTTCTGCTCCCTACATGGAGTACCTTACATTTGTCTATGTTAAATTTCATCTGCCAGGTGTCAGCCCAGTCACTAATTAAATTAAGATCCCGCTGTAGCTGCTGAGCCGCTAGTTCAGTATCTGCTACACCACCCACCTTGGTGTCATCTGCAAATTTCACCAGTTTACTGTATATATTGGTGTCTATATCATTTATGTAAATTAGGAACAAAAGTGGTCCTAAAATTGAACCCTGCGGTACCCCACTATGAACGCAGGCCCACTGTGACATCGAGCCTCTTATAACTACTCGCTGCTTCCTATCCGTTAACCAGTTATCAATCCAAGTCGCTACAGTTCCTAAAATACCTGTCGCTTTGAGTTTAAGTGAGAGCCTCTTGTGGGGAACAACATCAAAAGCCTTTTGGAAATCTAAATAGATGACATCATAGGCCTTCTTATCATCAACTTCCTGAGTAGCTTCCTCAAAAAACTCCAACAGATTTGCTAAACAGGATCTACCTCTCCTAAATCCATGCTGGCTATCCCTCAAAATGTTATTTGAGTCCAGGTAATCTACCATTTTCTCTTTGATTATAGCCTCCATAACTTTACCAGTTATACAAGTTAGACTGATTGGCCTATAGTTTGACAAATTACTTCTATCCCCTTTTTTGAAAATGGGCGTTATGTTGGCATGCTTCCAATCAGAAGGTACCACACCTTCAGATAAGGATTTTTGAAACAGTAATGTTAAGGGTCGGCAAATAATATCCCTCATCTCTTTTAACACTATAGGTAAGATGCCATCAGGGCCCTGTGATTTATTTATTTTGAGCTTAGCTAGGCTTTGCAAAACATCAGCTTCAGTTATATATATATTAGTTATAGACGATGTTGAATTAGTAATAAGAACTGGTAAGTTACTAGTGTCCTCGACAGTGAATACCCGTGCAAAACTATCATTGAACTCATTTACTATGTCAATGTCGTTTTCAATTATAAGACCCTTACTATCCTGCAGATTAGTAATTTCAGCTTTTAGAGCTCTTTTAGAGTTAAAATACTGGAAGAAACTTTTAACGTCATCCTTAGCCTCCAATGCGATCTTCCTTTCGACATTCCTTTTAGCTCGTCTAATGTCATTTTTTAATTCAGCCTGTAGATTTAGATACTCTTGCTTTATTATGTCATCATCAGTTATTTTCCATCTCTGGAACAAAGCCCTTTTCCTCCTTACTTTATACTTTATGTCCCTATTAAACCACCTAGGTTGCAATTTCCTAGATTTATTCTTGCTAGAAACAGGTATGAAGTCCTCTTGTACTTGCAATAATGTGCTTTTAAAAAATTCCCATGTCTCTTCAACAGTTTTGTTATTTAACTCCATCCAGTTCACGGTTTCTAGTTTTAATCTCATACAATTGAAGTTAGCCTTCCTAACATTATATATTTTTGATTTGGACTTTGCTCTTCGGGCACTAAACTTAACCTCAAATTTAACCATGTTATGATCGCTACTGTCAAGTGGTTCTAAAACATCTAATTTACCAATCCTGTCCTGGTTATTAGACAAAACAAGATCAAGAATGGCATCTCCCCTGGTTGGTTGGACTTCTAAGAAATTCGAGTTCTAATGAGTTCGAGAACTGAGGTACCACTGTACTAACAAATAGAAAACACAAAATACTGTACATGTATGACGTAATTGCCAGTTTATTGGTAAAATATTTTTGTTAAAGCTTTTTAAAAATTACATAATAATATAAGTGATATAAAAACCAGTGAGAATCCAAATACTATCTACAACTTCATAGAGTATTATACTCAATGCAGCCTCTGCAAATGTTTCCGGAATGTAGCCATAGCAATTTCTTCTGATGTAGCAGCAGATCTCCATCATGATCTCCAAACTGCAGCTGACAGTCTGTGAGGAGCAGGAGAGAGATCTCTACTCAGTACCACTGTAATGAGAGACACTCACCTGTGAGCCCAGCAATGAGAAGAAACAGGAGCATCAGAGGATCCATACATGTGTGTGTCACTGAGCCCAGATCTGAGGAGACTGACAATCACTTCCTCATCCTCTGTACCTTCACTGTCATGGTCGTTTCTATTCTCACACACAGCAGGCAGAGTGATGGGGGAGTGGACACTTTAAACAGGAAGTGACAAAACCACAAGGCTGAATGTTTAGCACTTCAGCAAGACATAACATCCAACCATCCATCCATCCATCTTCTATAGCTGCTTATTCTGTGCAGGATCCTGATGGCCCACAGTCTATCCTGGAAGCTATGGCATAAGGCCGGGAATAACCCAGCATGGGGCTGCAACCACTCGCAGGGCAAACACACCATTCACACACACATGCACACCTATGGTAACTCCAATAAACCTCAGCATGTTTTTGGGCTGTGGGGGGAAACAGGAGAAACCAGAGGAAACCCCACACTGACACGGGGAGAACATGCAAGTGCAGGGGGGACAATAAAACAAAATTAAAGTCTTCAGCTTGCTTGGTTTCTTGTGTCATTCATGTGACTCACAGCTGTTTTCTACAGATACACATATAAAGTGTGAAATGAAGAGCTGAGAGGGAGAGACACTGCAGAAAGCAGTGAAAGCCAGTACATACTGTCAGAGGTTACAATCTTTACGGTGTGTGTTTCTGCGTATTTCTTATCAATTGCAGGAAAACATTTTTCATGTTGCCTTTGTCCTGCAGTTTGCAGGAATAAATATTGTAATAATATTAGGAATTTTACAAATTTGGCAATATCAAATACAGTGATACCTCGGTATACGTCCTTAATCTGTTCCAGATCCTTGGACTTATACCAAACAGGATGTATACCAAACAAATTTTTCCCATAAGAAATATAAGGAAAATGATTAATCCGTTCCCATGAAAAAAAAATCCTATTGTTATTGGCATATTATATATTGATGGGGTTGTATAAAATAACTTAAACATTGCTTAATACTAAAATACATAAATATAAAAGCAATTAGATGAAACAAATGAAAAGAGAGTTATAGCGCGGGTTGTTCACTGAATGGTAGCAACTGGCGTACTGACGCTGGTGGGCAGTCGTGGCTTTGTCTTGAGAGGTAAACAAGGGAAGCGCGTGGTGTCCTGACTCATTATGACCCATACAAGTTCTAGCACATGAGTCGTATTCCAAACAAAGGCCATATACCAAACAAAATTTTCCGTGTCCAAGCAGGACGTATATCAAGTTGGACTTATTTCAAAGTGGACGTATACTGAGGTACCACTGTAATGGATAGTTGAACTTTACAAAGAATCATTGTAGCTCACTGGGTATAGAAATACATGTAAATGAAGCATGTAAGTTGATGTTATTAATGAGCTGTGTAACTTCCTTCTTTCTCACACATGAACATAAGCAGCTAAGATATTTTCAGACAGACACTTATTCTGAAAAGCAGAAATGTCGTCATACAGGATGTGAGGGTGAGACTCTGCAGAAACACTGTGTGCTGCATACAGAGGGTCTGACCTCAGGCCTTTGTTTCAGTCTTTGTTATGTTTTATACAGTTTGTTAAGTTCCACTGCAGTAGGTCCTTTTAATCTCAGTGGATCAGTAGGAAACAAGAGGTCCATTAGGATCGTGTTTCTGTGTGTGTACTCACACTTGGCCCAGTAGCCTCGCACCATGCCTGAGCAGGATTATCCCCCCTCCCACTCCCCGCTGGTCTGCGGTCACATTGCACTTAACATTTCGGGCCCCACCGCACTTGCGTCATCTTTGTATAACTTTTTGTGTTGAAGTGAAAATAGGAAACGCGCAATCGTACAGCACAGTGGAGTTTATGACTAATGTCCTTATATTGTGGCTTATTTGGGGTTGTTTTGGGCATGATGACAAACAGCCCTCATATAGATTTATCGAGTATGTAATGCAGCTATTTTTACTTATACGTGCTGCATGTATAAGAAAACAGTCCCACGTTATACTAAATATCTAAGATTTTTGTGTTTTGCATCCAGCTGTTCCTAGACACTCTCATCAGCAGAAATTTCCAGCAAACACTGCACCTCTGCTGCAGACTAAATTGCCAGTTGCATCCTTGATCTGTCTCTAACACTGTGATGTGTATGAGTATGTGTATGAGTATGAGCATTGGTGCCTGTAATGCTGTGATGTGTAAAGGTACAGTATGTGTATAAGTATGCCTATTGGTGCCTGTAACGCTGTGATGTGTATAGGTACAGTATGTGTATGAGTATGCCTATTGGTGCCTGTAATGCTGTGATGTGTATAGGTACAGTATGTGTATGAGTATGCCTATTGGTGCCTGTAATGCTGTGATGTGTATAGGTATAGTATGTGTATGAGTAGGCCTATTGGTGCCTGCAACGCTGTGATGTGTAAAGGTACAGTATGTGTATGAGTAGGCCTATTGGTGCCTGCAACGCTGTGATGTGTAAAGGTACAGTATGTGTATGAGTAGGCCTATTGGTGCCTGAAACACTGTGATGTGTATAGGTACAGTATGTGTATGAGTATGCCTATTGATGCCTGTAACGCTGTGATGTGTATAGGTACAGTACAGTATGTGTATGAGTATGCCTATTGGTGCCTGTAACGCTGTGATGTGTAAAGGTACAGTATGTGTATGAGTAGGCCTATTGGTGCCTGTAACACTGTGATGTGTAAAGGTACAGTATGTGTATGAGTATGCCTATTGGTGTCTGTAACGCTGTGATGTGTATGGGTACAGTATGTGTAAGAGTATGCCTATTGGTGCCTGTAACGCTGTGATGTGTATGGGTACAGTATGTGTATGAGTATGCCTATTGGTGTCTGTAACGCTATGATGTGTATGGGTACAGTATGTGTATGAGTATGCCTATTGGTGCCTGTAACGCTGTGATGTGTATAGGTACAGTATGTGTATGAGTATGCCTATTGGTGCCTGTAACGCTGTGATGTGTATGGGTACAGTATGTGTATGAGTATGCCTATTGGTGCCTGTATCGCTGTGATGTGTATAGGTACAGTATGTGTATGAGTATGCCTATTGGTGTCTGTAACGCTGTGATGTGAATGGGTACAGTATGTGTATGAGTATGCCTATTGGTGCCTGTAACGCTGTGATGTGTATAGGTACAGTATGTGTATAAGTATGCCTATTGGTGCCTGTAACGCTGTGATCTGTATAGGTACAGTATGTGTATGAGTATGCCTATTGGTGCCTGTAACTCTGTGATGTGTATAGGTATAGTATGTGTATGAGTAGGCCTATTGGTGCCTGTAACGCTGTGATGTGTAAAGGTACAGTATGTGCATTAGTATGCCTATTGATGCCTGTAACGCTGTGATGTGTATAGGTACAGTACAGTATGTGTATGAGTATGCCTATTGGTGCCTGTAACGCTGTGATGTGTAAAGGTACAGTATGTGTATGAGTAGGCCTATTGGTGCCTGTAACGCTGTGATTTGTAAAGGTACAGTATGTGTATGAGTATGCCTATTGCTGCCTGTAACGCTGTGATGTGTATAGGTACAGTATGTATATGAGTATGCCTATTGGTGTCTGTAACGCTATGATGTGTATGGGTACAGTATGTGTATGAGTATGCCTATTGGTGCCTGTAACGCTGTGATGTGTATAGGTACAGTATGTGTATGAGTATGCCTATTGGTGCCTGTAACGCTGTGATGTGTATGGGTACAGTATGTGTATGAGTATGCCTATTGGTGCCTGTATCGCTGTGATGTGTATAGGTACACTATGTGTATGAGTATGCCTATTGGTGTCTGTAACGCTGTGATGTGAATGGGTACAGTATGTGTATGAGTATGCCTATTGGTGCCTGTAACGCTGTGATGTGTATAGGTACAGTATGTGTATGAGTATGCCTATTGGTGCCTGTAACGCTGTGATGTGTATAGGTACAGTATGTGTATGAGTATGCCTATTGGTGCCTGTAACGCTGTGATGTGTATGGGTACAGTATGTGTATGTCTATTGGTGTCTGTAACACTGTGATGTGTATAGGTACAGTATGTATATGAGTATGCCTATTGGTGCCTGTAACGCTGTGATGTGTAAAGGTACAGTATGTGATTGAGTAGGCCTATTGGTGCCTGTAACACTGTGATGTGTATAGGTACAGTATGTGTATGAGTATGCCTATTGGTGCCTGTAACGCTGTGATGTGTATGGGTACAGTATGTGTATGACTATGCCTATTGGTGCCTGTAACGCTGTGATGTGTATAGGTACAGTATGTATATGATTATGCCTATTGGTGCCTGTAACGCTGTGATGTGTATAGGTACAGTATGTATATGAGTATGCCTATTGGTGCCTGTAACGCTGTGATGTGTATAGGTACAGTATGTGTATGACTATGCCTATTGGTGCCTGTAACGCTGTGATGTGTATAGGTACAGTATGTGTATGCGTATTGCTGTTGGTGCCTGTAACGCTGTGATGTGTATAGGTACAGTATGTGTATGAGTATGCCTATTGGTCCCTGTAACGCTGTGATGTGTATGGGTACAGTATGTGTATCCCTCCCTCCGGTTTATACACGAAACCACGATTCTTCATTCACTGATGGATTTATTCCTCCGTCACACTTCTCCTCCGAAACACCATGAAATCCACCGTCAAACTGTCATTACATAAAGTACAGAATGACCAAACATAAATATTACAAATAAACATTTAAACGCAAGTTAAGAATACGCAATAAACAAACACAGTTAACATACCTCGCTGGCTGCACGTAACCGTGAGAGAATGAGTCCGCTTCAGAAACAAAACTTAACAAATAATTCCCAATTTCTTCTTATTTACAGCTTTCCTTTACTTTAAAGCAGCTTATTCCTTCTTGTGACTTAGTTAACTTATAACGTTTCTTTGCACATGCCTTTTTACTTCCTCCCTTTACGTCACTTAAAACGAGCCTGTAGGCAACGCAGAATGAAACTTAGTTCCTACCCCAAAGGCACAACAATAAATAAAGGAAATAAACAACATAAATGAACACAATAAATTAAACAAATTGACATAATTTACAATTATGGCAGTTAAAATGTGTATGTCTATTGGTGTCTGTAACACTGTGATGTGTATAGGTACAGTATGTATATGAGTATGCCTATTGGTGCCTGTAACGCTGTGATGTGTATAGGTACAGTATGTGTATGAGTATGCCTATTGGTGCCTGTAATGCTGTGATGTGTATAGGTACAGTATGTATATGAGTATGCCTATTGGTGCCTGTAACGCTGTGATGTGTATAGGTACAGTATGTGTATGAGTATGCCTATTGGTGCCTGTAATGCTGTGATGTGTATAGGTACAGTATGTATATGAGTATGCCTATTGGTGCCTGTATCGCTGTGATGTGTTTAGGTACAGTATGTATATGAGTATGCCTTTTGCTGTCTCTAATCCAGACCCTAATGGTGTCTAGGGGGGCAGCGTGTGGCTCAGTGGGCTGAGTGTGCAGCTCAGGGGCAGACATCCCTCCTTCATCAGCTTGAGGCCTGAGGTCAGTCTCACCTTCTGTGTCATATTTTGGTTTTATTTTATCTGTATCCATTCCTCACTGGAATACCAGGGTCTCTCTCTGCTGTGCTTTCCTTACAACTTTGCTATTTGTTTTTGTAGCACTCAATATATTAGCCCCACAATACAGTTCAGATCTGCTATTCCCAAATTAATTTAATTTTAACATAACTTTTTAAATGTGTTGCTTATTGTACATTTCAATTATTTTTTATTATCTTATTTCTTGTATGCATGTTTCCATGTAATTTTATTTATATACTTTACTGTGAATGGAGAATTTGCTAATCAGTTCTCTCTAGCCTGGAAAGCACTTCCTCAATTCCTGTTGATTTTAAATACGCTCTACAAATAAATGACTTGCATATGGCTGCCCTCTAATGGATAAACAAAATTCAGCTACTCAAGTCAATATTAATACATTTAACCTTAGTATGTTTTATGGCATTACTGTGAGGCTTGACTGTATTTCCCTCCTCAATGATCAGTTTAATCTAGCTGGTGAAGCTGAAGGCAGAGATGGAAATTAGTTTAGTCGTGACTTCAGAAGTTACCCTGACAAGGGATTCTGTAAAATCAGAGATAGAGCTGATGGTTGGGCTGGTCATCGCCTGCTCCTTCTGACTGATGTAGGTCTGAATGTAAAGTTTCAAACTGATTAATAGGTATTAATCTGTTTTCTAATGTTCACACAAAAAGAGCTTTTACAATGTGATTCTGCATTTGATTCCTCCTTGACTGGGGGGTAAAGAGAAATAACTAGCAAGAGAGACAGAGAGAAACTTTTCAAAGTTGAACTGATTGTCCAAAGCCTTTTTGTTGTCAAATTTTAAATCATCTATTACTCACTGTAATCCTTTCTATACCCACCTCTGTATGACTTCACAGAGCATCACTGCCAATGAGTATTCTTAAATAAACTTCAGCTGGTACAAAATGCGGCAGCCAGAGTTCTCACAAACACTAAAAAATGTGATCACATCACCCCAGTCTTGTGGGGAAGATGGTGGCGCAGGAGGTAGTGCTATCGTTCGGCAACTGGAAGGTTGCAGGTTCGAGCCCTGGTTCCTCCTGACCCCATCAAAGTGTCCTTGAGCAAGACACTGAACCCCAAATTGCTCCCGGTGTGCAGGTTGGCACCTTGCATGGCAGCCTCTGCCACCGGTGTATGAATGTGTGTATGGATGGATGAATGTGAGGCATAAATTGTAAAGTGCTTTGAGTACTTGTAAGAGTACAAAAGTGCTATATAAATGCAGTCCATTTACCAACAAAATAAGAGGGTTGCAGGTGAAAAAATTGAATGTAAAATTTGACAATTCAGGTATTCAGCACCATGGACAGCAGCCTACTGTTGCTTAAAAGGCATTATTATGCTCACTTTCAGTTTATAATTTTATATTTATGATCTACTAGAATAGAGTATGCATGCTTCAGTGTTCAAAAAGCACATATTGTTTTCTCATAATGCACATCTCTATTCACCCTCTGTCTAATCCCTCCCCCAATGAGTCCAGTGTGGTTTGATTGGTCGGTTTACCCTTCATTCCCCTGTCTTTCAGTCTGCAGACAGATCCTTGCAGGTAGGCAGACAATAAGGATTGTGTTATGAGGTGACCTCATCATGTCATGGAAGTAAGGGCTGGAATTACAATGAGGTGTTTTAGGCAGATGAGAGATGAGTGGTTTCTGTGCTGAGAGTTACTCCCTTTGCTATGTACTTTGCATCTAAAGACTTTGCAGACCGTTTACATGCAGCTGAAGCCATATAACACACTAATAGAAAGGGAAAAGCATAATAGGTCCCATTTACTGAGTGTTATAGCAATATGCAATATATTATTTTATATATAAATTTCTTTTGATGTTGACCAGAAGTTATGTGATACCTCCCCCCCCCCCCCCCCCCCCCCCCCCCTTATCAGATAAGTAAGAGCTGCTGTCAGCTGAGACAAGCTGGTGTGATTCGTTTCAATTCAATATTATTCGTGTCGCGCATTTTCACAACATTACATTGTCTCAAAGCACTTTACCTTATCCCTGCCCAAAGCCCACAGAGAGCAAGCCAGTGGCAAGGAAAATCTCCCTAGAAGGAAGAAACCTTGGGAGGAACCAGATTCAAAGGGGAAGTCCATCCTGCAAGTGCTGGCAGAGGAAGTGATATGAGCAAAATGGCAAAGTCCCAGTTCACACTGTCCATATTTTAAGATTAAAATGAGTAAAAAGTGGGCGGTCCTGATTTCGTGTCTTACATCACACTGCAAGATGGTCACTGATTGGTGGGCTCTGAGAGGAAGCTGTGATCTGAAAACCACAAACCATTTACATTTCATTTTGAAATATTTAAAAAATATTAATTCAATCAGAATATTTATTAAATAAAAATAATTACGAAAATACATTAAATATATATTTAAGAATTAATAAGCAACGCAATAAGACTTTTACTTTCACTAATTAATAAACCAATATTAAACTTTGACCAGCAGGTGGCAGCAAAGCACGTGTGAAGAAGAGGCCATCAGCGGTACAAAGCACTGGCTGTACAGGTTCCAACACTGCAGACAAACCTCCCTGTTTAACTGACTCCTATGGTATGACTAGACAGATTGAGCAGGGCCGCATGAGAGAGGTCTCACTGCAGTTAGTGTAACCATTTATTTTACAACTCATCTGTCTCATTCTGCTTCATAAAGGTCACACCCCACTTCCAGCTTCCTCTGACGCAAGGAGATTCGTGCACAAATGGCTACAGCTTAAACTGAAACAATAATGATATATAAAAAGACATTTCATACAAACACAGCATAACCTTGCTGATAAAGCCTTGCGGTTTGTGCATTTATTTACACTAATAGTGGGTGTATGCTAATTATATTAACAGGATTAATAAGCGTGTATACTTAATCAGAATTCCCTAAGACCCGTGCTTTGTATCGGCCCCTCCCATTTTGACAACAACAAACTACATGTCACTGCAGGGCTTTAGAGACTAACTACTCCAATAATTGCGTAGTGATATTGAAGATAGTCATCGACTACGCCCACTAATCATGGCAGCCTTAATACATATATCAACAAAAGTTTTAATACGTATTGTCTCTGTTTACGTGATAACGAAGACCTAAATATATATTTGCTTTAAATATGTGACTCATGTTACAGAAAATATAAGTAAACCATGAGGACAGAAAAGTCACGGAATAACAGGAATGACCGACATATAGTGCCAAACAGACAAGGTGCAAAGACTGTACTCATAGTACAAACAAAGTAAACGTAGTGCACTATGTAGGGTAAGTTGTACATTTGTTTGCACTTTGCAGCTTACCTTGCGTTGACTCTTTGTAGTACGGTCCCCACGACGGTGGTGGAAATATAAGGGGCTGGTTATCAGGGGGCATGGATTTTGCGGCAGTTTCTATATTGGCGTTGCTGGTGGAGGGAGCTGCATTTGAGGGTTTGTATTCAGCAATGGCTTGAATGCCCTGTGTATTAAGGCGAACTCGCGGACGATTACATCTCTCACACAGCATAGAATTAATAAGACTTGTTCACTGTCCTCCAGTTACTGTAATATTCTGGGAAGTTGTGATTGTTCAACTCCACTGCGCACAGTTAGGAGCAACTCCAACTCCACCTAGCAAACATACGTACGAGGTGATTGAGGTATGGAATGATTCTGACCCTGTATGGACGAATCATCCCCAAATTCTATTGCGTCCATGATTCACCCATATCATTGTGCCAAGGTTGAGCAGCACAACATGTTTTTCTAAGCCTCAGATCACAAGACCAGAGGATAGTGAGGATAGCTGAGAAGATCATTAGAGTCTCTCTTCCCTCCGTCATGGACATTCGCATCACACGCTCCATCCGCAAAGCCACCAACATTGTGGATGACCCCACCCACCCCTCACATTATCTTTTCACCCTCCTAGCGTCTGGAAAAGCATTCAGGCCTTCACACCCAGACTCAGAAACATGGAGTCAGACTACTGAACTCTCAGGGACTGATCTGATACCACACACACACACACACAAACAGGTCTGTAATTATATCTTCGTGGGGACTCACCATTCATTTCTATGGGGAAAACTGTAATCCCAACATGACAACCTTAACCTCTACCCAGCCCTAACCTTAACCATAAGTAACCAAACCAAATACAAGACTTCTGGCATCTTTAGTTTTTTATTGTATTGACAGATCTTTGTGGGGACCTGAAAAATACCCCCAAAGCATCAAAATAACAGGTTTTTATCACATTGCGGGGGACATTTGGTCCCCACCATGTAATATAAACCTAATCCACACACACAAACAGACACACACACACACATGTGCGTGCACACACACACACACAGATTAGGTATCTGAGTCTTTGTGGGGATTCTCCATTCATTTTTATGGGCATAACCCCAATCCTAACTATGGCAATCTTAATCCTTAATCCCTACAGTAGTAAGCAAGAAGTAACAGTAAGTAACCAAACAAAATACAAGACTTTTGGAATTATTATTCCTTTGATTGCATTCACAGAATTTTATAAAACTGAGTCAGTTTTTTCTTTTGGGGACCAAAAACATGTCCCTACAAAGTCAAATTAACGTGTTTTTATAACACTGTGGGGACATTTGGTCCCCACAACATAATATATACATGACCACCCACCCAAACACACATAGACACACACACACACACACACACACACACACACACAGACTGGCTTACCTATATAATCTATAGATTCTTGAATGAAATATCTGCAAAGCAGCTATTATGGCATGGCCTTAGGTTTGAACATGCAGTTTTTAAGGACACTGCACTAACTATAAACGAAACACTGCACTAATTCTAAAATGGTTTTATGTGAACTTTATTTAACATAGAATAAAAAAGAAATCAAACCAAAATTTAGTCTCTCGAAAAACTTGTATATGACATATCTTCGAAATTTAAAATACCAGGATACAGAATTTGAATAACAAGAACTATAGTCTTCCTTCTCAAAAGCGTGAACAACTATCTGAAGACCTACTAGTTCCTGAATTGTTGATGTTGCCTATGAAATTCGCTGAGAGTTGACGTCGCCCTACCAAAGTCGCAAAAATGCTAATTGCGTCAACCAGCTATGGAAATACAGCGGCGGTACACCCCCAATACAGTGGTATTACGCATTACCGTAATGCTGCCTAGCAAAAACATAATGTCATAAAAAAAATTACAGACAGACATTATAGACAGAGCTGCGTGGTTTCCTATTGACAAGTAGATATATGATTTGGGGACTGAAAGGCGGCTAGATATCCAATCACGCCCAGCTACAGTAAGCACAAACTGAAGATACTACTCCTGATTGGACTAGCTTCAAATTCGTCCCGCCCTGACAAAAAATTCTTTGTTTTCATTCGTTGAACATAATGTCAATACATATCTTCATACTATTCGACCAATTAAAACTCTCGGTGGTTTCCATAGAAACAAAATAATTGCAGTTTAAAGACAAACTTTCTGACAGAGAGATGGCGCAGAGGTGAGCAGCATCTCTTCTTATGTTTCTTGCTATTTCTTCAGATTATGTTTTGTTAGCATATTTAATTCTATATTTATTTTTATGTCCTGATATAGTACATGCAAATTTTGCGGCACAATATCGTTGAAATATATATATAATTAGTTGTTTAAACTGTAGATGCTGTGGCATTATTCTAAATATGGTTGTTTACATTTAAATGGTAAGAGAATATATTTGTGTTAAACTTAAAAACAATAAGTCTTATGGTTGATATGATTGGTTATACTCATCCGGCCTGTGATAATGCATTTCATCTGAAGATGTTATTCTGAAAAGATCGCCTATACGTTTACTTTTTAAATGTCCCATGTTCTTGAAGTAAGATTAACTTTTTGCTAGGTTCGGTATCATGGTGATGTTATAGCGTATCGAAGCAGCGTCATAATTTCGCAAGCTTTACTGTATTGTGAAGCAGTTTTAGCAATTCGGTCGTTACTGCCGGAGTAGCCTCGACGCCACGAGCAGCTAATGAAGGCTCCATCTCTTTCCATAGGCATTCTTGATGAATAGCATTTAGGAAAGAAGTTGAAAAAATACCGTGCCTAGTTTGGCTTTGCGAGTATCACATATGGCTAGTTAATTATTAGTTCTTATTTATTCACCAGAATGAGAATTGCGAGAGCTGTTTCCTGGACCAACGACCAGTACTGGGGAGCCTGGGACCTGTGGGACGAGGTGATCGACTGGGGAGATAAGGAAGGTTTGGAGGAGTACTCACCAGCGACACCCCCCACTGTCCAGACTGGGGAGGTTATGGGGGGACTGGGAGGTGTGACTGACTGGTGTAAGGGAGGGGAGGGTATGAGCATGAAAGGCTCTGAGACTCTTCAGAGCAATTACGGCCTGACATCTGAAGAGTGGGAAATTTATAAGACGTACTACCTTCAGAAAAAGAAGAAGGTCAGGAAGAATAGGAGCACTCAGGGGATAGATGAGGTAAAGGGTGCGATTAGTGGGGAAAAGGTGGAGCTGGCAGAGAGGGAAAAACATGTGGGGGTGACCTCCAGTGTACAGGTGGAGGCCGCAGACCTGAATGTAGGCATTAATAAAATGCAAAATGGAAGCAAGGGGAAGCAAGGTGAGGTGGGGGTGAATGTGAAGGTGGTTAAGGTGGAGGGGGGGATAATTTCCCTGAAGGCAGAGGATACGAAAGGAAATGTGAAGGTGGAGGCTGTGCAAGTCCAAGTGTGTGAGTTTGGGCTTGCAGAAGTAAATTCTGGGGATGTAAATGTTGAGATTGTGGGGGTAGAAGTAGGGGAGGTAATTATTGAGGGTGCGGACATGGTGAGTGATGTAACCATATTGGAAATTATAGTAAATGATGTACTAGTTGAGATTATAAATAGAGAAGGAGGTCAGGAGGAAACTGGCGGTGTAGAGATAGATGTGGGTCAGGTAGAGATAGAAGAGGTAGAAGTGGTGGGGAATTAATATAAAAGTTGAGCGTGTAGAGCTCATTACATAGAGAAGAGCCAAAATACGAAAAAGATGAAGTTGTGGTTCTGCTGCTGCTGTTTAGGAAACATTAAATAATTGAAACAGTATCTAAGATAATAAATCAAGTATGATAAATTTTGAGATATGTGGAATGTTTCATAATAATGTTTAACGTTTATTAAGAAAAAAATGTATATTTCTAAGTAGATTTGTAAACTGCTCTTTAAAGTATTAATTTTCAGAATTCCAGAATTTCCAAAATCTCCAGGTAATTTAATTTGATTTCATTTTGTTTAAACTGCACACACATAAAAATGATTAGCCCTGTTATGTATTTGTGTTTTATTTATTGTTTATTTATTAAGCACCCTATCCCTCATGGATGGCATGTTGTACAGGTCACCTGTGTTCCCATAAACTTTAACTTGTCTTGCAGTCTTGTTCCCCCCACACCCTCTGCTTTTTCCCTTCCTCTGTTTCTATCTTCACTCCAGGTCCAAGACGTTTCCAGCCCACTGTCCTTGGGAAAAGCCACCATCCGTGGCCACCGCTCCGGTTTCTCTGGGCCCTCCTGCCCTGCAGGCCCCTCGGGCCCCTCTGGTTCCTGTTCCTGCCCCCGTCCATGTCCTTGCCTTGCAGGTTCCCCTTCACCCTCAGGTCCCAGGCTTGTGGTACCGACGGTGTCCCTCCCCGCCCTATGGTCCCGACAGCGCCCCACTGCCTTACCATCCTTTCGTCCTGGTCCTAGTTCTCTCTTACCCGATCGTGATCCGTTTCCTTACTCCTGCGTGGTCTTCTCCTGTCGGGTCAGCAGTCCATATGGCTCTTTGCCCCGCTTGTGTCCTCTATCTGGCCCCGTTAACGGCCGTTCTCGTCTTCCCCGGCTCCTGTAACCCACACGAAATGTTTCTTGTCCCGTGTTATCACTCGTCTGTGGACCTGTCCTGGTGTGTGATGTACGTTCTATCATCCTGGTTGTCCCTAGTCTGACCCCAGTTCTCCTAGTGGTGTCCCGTCTTGCCCCCAGAGTGCCCTGTGCTGGTGTTGCCCCTGCCTACCCTGGTCTGCCTCGTCCCCTAATGGTGTTCGGTCTCTGCGCCCTTGTCCCGCAGCAGTGCCCATCTGTTGTCTTGTCCTTGCCTCTTCCACTGTGTCTCCCATCTTAGTGTACGTATAGCCTGCTGTCTTCCCCGCTGTCCCATCTGCTCCCTCACATGCCCTGTAAAAAGTGTCCTTCAGTCCTGCGATCCTCAGTCCAGTCATTGATGTTGCTGCCTGCATGTGCTCCCCAGTGTGTCCTGTGTCTAGTGTTCTTGCCTGATCCTCCCTACCCTGTTTGGACCCCTTGTGGTCTGTTTCCTTTGCCCTTCCTGTAGTGTAGTTTTCTTTAATAAAGCCCCTTTTGGTTTTCCTCCATGCCTGTCTTAGCCTCTGTCCTTGCCCTCGACGTGACACCATTACAGTGTGACCAGGTAAATGCTTCTAGCTGGACACCACACTACTGTAAATGCTGCTGAAGGCTTACCTCAGTTTATCATTATTCCCTTCATCTTGAAAGAGAACAGCAGCAACAAGTGGGAAAATGATTAAAAAGTAAAGAACACTGTTCTGTTAGTAAGCTTCTTAAGGTAAAGTCATTTTAAATAATAGTAGTTACTGATACTTTATTAATCCCTGTGGGGAAATTGTCTTTACGCCTCCCTCAACTTGCTCTTCATAGAGTAAGCTCTCCATAAAGGGCAGCCACCCATAGTGGCGCCCAGGGAGCTGGGGGTTAAGGGCCCTGCTCAAGGACCCGCAGACATGCTGAGGATGGGTTTGAACCGGTGACCTTGTGCTTACAGGCACACAGGCTCAGCCCACTGAGCCATGAATACAGGTATGAGATTCGCTGCTGAAAGTGGCAACACTGGCACAAAGCTTCAGCAGCAGAGATGTATGCGTGTGCCATGTTGTAGCCGATCAGTGTAAACACTACCCAGACGTGCTCTTGTTTATTTCAATCACAATGGGCGTATTCACATATTTCTTTACCCAGTACCAACTGTCGGATTATCATGTTATTATCATGGGAATAGCACGATTTGCAAGTGGGCAGGCGATCAGAGCTGCTTCGAGACGCAGACGCCAAGTCAGTCACTCTTGTTCTTCCTATTTGTATCACGAAGCTGTAAAAATATATTTAGTTTCTACCTATATATATATTTGAAAAGTAGACCGTCCAAGGTTTCTGAGGGTGTTTTTTATATGACAAAAACTCGCAGAGTTATTTAAACGGTTTGGCGAAATTTCTATCAGATCTTGCCGGCGGGACGGCCGACTCCAGAGGGTTAATATAGCCCCTTTTGGTTTTCCTTCATGCCTGTCTTCGCCTCTGTCCTTGCCCTCGACGTGACACCATTACAGTGTGACCAGGTAAATGCTGCTAGCTGGACACCACACTACTGAAAATGCTGCTGAAGGCTTACCTCAGTTTATCATTATTGTCATCGTCTTGAGAACAGCAGCAAAAAGTGGGAAAATGATTAAAAAGTAAAGAACACTGTTCTTCTTAAGGTAAAGTCATTATTGGAACTGAAATTAGAATAATGAAATACATTCAACAGAATGGTTGTCCATCCATCCATCTTCTGAAACTACTTTATCCCAACCAAGGTCACAGGGAGTCTATCCCAGGAACAATGGGCACAGACAGGGACCAACCCTGGGCAGTTGCCAACACACCTCAGGGCACACGCACACACAACTACAGGGCCAATTTATAATAATCAATCAACCTATCCTGCACACTTTTGGACCGTGGGAGGAAACTGGAGCCCCCAGTGAAAACTCACACGAACAGCGTGCAAACTCTACACAGATAGGACCCAGGACCAGACCCAGGACCTTCTCGCTGTGAGGCAGCAGCACTAACCACCGCGCCACCCTGTTGAAATGGTCGTTTGTAAAATAATACATTCAGGTTATGTTATTGTAGATCTGGAACGTGGTGTTAAAATGTAGTGGTGAACTTAAGACTGCCCATTCAGTATCGCTGTTCTAATGATAGACACAACAATTAATATTAAAAATTTTATATAAGACATCCGGAGGCTGCAGGGCATCGTCCAAGCAGCAGAGAAGCTCATTGGCTGCAGCCTCAACCTCAGTGATTCACTATCTGCCCCAAGAACAAAAAGGCGACCTGGCGAGATCATGCCGACCCCTCCCACCTCAGCCATAATCTCTTCCAAATTTTCTTTTATTCCCCTCAAAACTGCATTGTGGAAAAAAGGGATGAGTACAGATTGGGCAGCAACAAATATTTAACAGACATGGTGACAATGAATAACTTTGCTATACAGCAGAGGGACAGTGTTTGCTGGAAATTTGGGCTGACAAGAGTATCCAGGAAAAACTTGATGCAACTCACAAAAACTAAAAAAAAAAAAATATTTGGTAAAATATGGGTCTATCTTCTTATATGTGTAGCACGAATAAATAGAAATGCCTGTGTGGCATACTAGCATGGCTCTATATGATGGCCATGTGTCTGCGTGCCCAAAATGACTCCAAATCAGCCATAAAATTAGGACAGTAATCATGAGCTCCATTGTGCTGTGCAATAGCACTTTTCTTCCTTCATTTTTTTCAAAACAAAACATTGCACAGTGATGATGAAAGCATGCTCAGACCTGGAACGTTAAGCGCAATGTGGGCACAGGCGAGTTGGGGAGTGTGGAGGGGGGAACAATCATGCTCAGGCATGATATAAGGCAACCGGGCCAAATGTGAGTACACCCTAACACTGACCATTTGTCAGGCTGAGCTCTACCTGGGAGGGTCCTGGAGCAGCTACTGGAAGAGGTGGTGCAACTCTACTCACCTCATCCACCTGACAGACAACCTCAGTGCCTCAATACCTACACTGGAAGAGCAGCGTGCAAGGGAACAGCAGGCCATGAGATACAGACACCATCACGAACGGCTACATAGCCAAAGACTCCACTCGCTCACAGAGAGCGTCGCTTGTGATGAAACCCAGGGCTTCATGACGAAGCATTTGTGTTATTTGTGATTATAGCATTATGTGATGTTTCCTCTGTTTATGTTAAAGTTCAGTGGTCAGTTTAACAGATAAACCACACACAGTTCCTTAATAACTATATTTTATTCTTCAAAACAAATATAAAAATGATTATGAAAAAATATATATTCTGTGAGCTTGCTGGAAAACAGTTTGTCCAGCATGAGCCAGCCTCATCCAGAGGGCTACTCTCCTGCTGTCAGTCATCCATTGCCATGTCAGAGCCAGCCTCGTCCTGAGGGCTGCTCTCCTGCTGTCCGTCATCCATTGCCATGTCTGAGGCAGCCACATCCAGAGGGCTGCTCTCCTGCTGTCTGTCACCTTTTTCCAGCATGAGCCAGCCTCATCTAGAGGGCTGCTCTCCTGCTGTCCGTCATCCATTGCCATGTCTGAGCCTGCCTCGTCCAGAGGGCTGCTCTCCTGCTGTCCATCGTCTAGTTCCAGGTCTGAGCCAGCCTCGTCCAGAGGGCTGCTCTCCTGCTGTCCATCGTCTATTTCCAGGTCTGAGCCAGCCTCGTCCAGAGGGCTGCTCTCCTGCTGTCCGTCGTCTAGTTCCAGGTCTGAGCCAGCCTCGTCCAGAGGGCTGCTCTCCTGCTGTCCGTCGTCTAGTTCCAGGTCTGAGCCAGCCTCGTCCAGAGGGCTGCTCTCCTGCTGTCCGTCGTCTAGTTCCAGGTCTGAGCCAGCCTCGTCCAGAGGGCTGCTCTCCTGCTGTCCGTCGTCTAGTTCCAGGTCTGAGCCAGCCTCGTCCAGAGGGCTGCTCTCCTGCTGTCCGTCGTCTAGTTCCAGGTCTGAGCCAGCCTCGTCCAGAGGGCTGCTCTCCTGCTGTCCGTCGTCTAGTTCCAGGTCTGAGCCAGCCTCGTCCAGAGGGCTGCTCTCCTGCTGTCTGTCATCCATTGCCATGTCTGAGCCTGCCTCGTCCAGAGGGCTGCTCTCCTGCTGTCTGTCATCCATTGCCATGTCTGAGCCAGCCTTGTCAAGTGGGCTGCTCTCCTGCTGTACGTTACCATCTTGTTTGGCAGCAGGGCAATCACTAGCCATCTCAATGCCGCCTTCAGCCATGGTAGCAGTGTCTGTATCTCTTGGCGTAGTCCTCCTCAGCTTCTTCCAGAACCTGAGAAGAGTGCCTTTCTTTTTTGGGCCCTGAACATTTTTTTGTTTAGGGCCCTGCACCTTTGTGCAACTTAAACCCATAATGAAATTATGCAAACGATATAGCTTAGATTCTCTTTCACCAGTGCTTCCTTTGAGAGAGTCTCTAAGAATGAAATGTGAAGGTGCAATTGCTTCTTATATAGAAAAATCTTCCTTCGATGACATCACTGACCAGTTCCGGAATTCTGTTCTGTTGACATCACAGAGGGCCCTCCATATAAGGCATTTGTCATTTCATTGTTTATACCAGTATAGGGTATGCTGATTGATTAAAAAAATAATATAAAATTATTATTTAAAAAAAAAATACCTGTGTGTTTAGAAAAATAATACCTGTGTGCGTGTGTGTGTTTTCCCTTATCCTACCAATACTATCCACATTATTACTTAAAAGCTTGTTTGACATCCTTTAATGCTGGTAGTTTTCAGTAACTTCAATTAAACATGAATTGTGTTAATATGATGAAACTAATATGGGGTCATTTTGACCCCATTATAATATAATTGAAATTATCACATGGTCATTTAAACTTCAACACTTTTAAGTATGTATTGACTTGAAAGTAGGGTGTCATGGAGGCTTAGCTGGTGGCCCTGTTGTCTGTCACCGATGGGTTTGGGGCTTTGAATCTCATCACTCCTTGGCAGGGGTGCCATAATGGCAGGGGAAAGTTACAATGATTCCAAGGGCCCCTGAATGACAGGCGGCCTAAAAAATTGGGAGAATAGCTGGATTGGTCTGGACTGGGGGGCCCAATATGATATGCCTTCATGGGGCCCACAATCTCTAGCAATGCCCCTGCTGCTCGGTGTATGCATGAATGTTTTCCTGCAGACATTGTTTAGGCTAATTGGTACATCTACAATTTCCCATAGTGTATGAGTGTGTGTGTATATGACCTGTGATGGACTAGCATCCTGCCCAGGATGTACCCCAGCCTTGTGCCCTGTGCTGCTTGGCACGAGCCCCAGGTGACTCTGCCCAGTACAAACAAACTGATGGTTGGGTGATTTTTCGGGTCTGGACGGCACAGAGGCTCAGGACACATAAGTTACATCACACCTTTGGGGGCTGGGAGTCAAAGATCACTTTTGCTCTGTGTGTGAGGTTTGCATGTTCTCCTAGTGTTATATGAATTTTCTCTGGATCCTCTGTTTTACTCCCAAGATTGAAAGAGGTGTACTTAGGTAAATTAGTGTCTCTAAATTGGCTTGTGTGTGTGGGCGTGTGTGCGCCCGGTAATGATCTTTGCGGTAATGATGCCGGTCCTTGTTTTTGCTGCTCCAAGCTCCCTCGCAGACAGAACATCATCTTACCGTAGGAACAGCAGTATCTCAAGTTGTTGACGGAGCACATGTGGAAATCTGTGGCTGCTGCATCTGTGTCTTCAAATTTAGTCCTTGATTCTGTGTGATACTTTAAATTAGGACCCTAGAAAACATTAATTGAACAAATAGTTCCATTTATTACAGTAGCATAAGTGGAAATTTGTGTTTTTAAAAGCACTAATCAAACCAGAAATAGCAAACAATGATGCGACATTATGAGGAATAAATTGACATACTCATAAAAAATTGGAATGATAAAAAAAAAAACACCAGATAGAGTGACAAAAATCCTCTCATTCAAGGCAGTAGGATGAGGGATTTACACACACACACACACACACACACACACACACACACACACACACATACATATTGTACTGCCATTGTAATGAGATAATCAATTTATTTATTTATTTATTTACTTTATTTTTTACATATTTTGCATATTCACTTGCCAGTGCTTTTAATGTTGATCAGTGTGTGTGTGTCGGTGTCTGTTTGGCTTTGCACAGATCACATTTGTTGATCAAAATGTCCCCAAAGTTTGGTAAAACTCGAAACTTACTTTTGGTTAAGGTTAGAGCTGGGTGGGGGTTATGTGTCCCGTCAATAGGATTAGAGTCTTTTTTCAACCATAGAAATGAATGGAAGGTCCCCATTTAGATAGGTACACCAATATGTGTGTGTGTGTGTGTGTGTCTGCGTGTTTGTGTGTGTAAGCAGGTATACCTTACCTTATCGGGACACAATGTCCCCACAACATGATGATTACCTGTTTTTTTCCCTTATGGGGACCAATTTCCTGGTCCCCATCAGGAAAAACTCAATTTAATAAAAATCTATGACTCCAATGAGAAAAAAAAAATTCAACAACTGTAGTATTTTGCTTGGTTACTTATTTAGCATTTTTCCCATAAAAATGAATGAGCAGTGCCCAAAAACATATGATTACATGACTGTGTGTGTGTGTGTGTGTGTGTGTGGGACTGCATAGCCTTGGAAAGCCAACCTACTCTCAGGAGAGTCTAAGCCCAACTTTTTCACAGAGTTACTGGTTTAAAATATTCAGAAAAATTGAGGAAGCAAAAACTTCCAAATGGTGAACAATGTGGGAAGCTGTGGGCAGCTAAAACTGTCTGCAGGGGTCCATATATCACAGGAATCATCGGCACGACTCTGGAGCTGTGACATTTTAAAATGAGACCGTTATAGTCCCCCTTTTCTTAAAAAGCATTACGGAAAATCAGATCAGTGAGATTTTAAACAAGAACCCAGTGTCAAAGCTGCGGGAAATCAAAAGCCAGGCCTATGGCCACCGCTGATTGTGAATAGGACTTGGCTTCAGTAGACTTTCAAATATTTCTGCGTTTTTGAAGTTTTTCAAAATTAGTGAAATAGTACTTTATAATATTCTTTTCACTATCAAGTGTGAAGAATACTTCAGTTTGATCCGAAACGGTGAGTACAGTCCAGCTTGAGAAGTAATTCTTTTAGAGAAGCAGATTAATATGGTCAATAATATTTTGAATATTACTTAAATATACTACGCTTCACTAACTGTATATATTGTGCGTAATTAATATGCAAAATATGAATGGCATATGAAAGGTGTATTGGCTCACTGTATGGCTTCATACCTCCACTCTGCATGTTTGCAGTTTGCACACTCATTTGTGAGGGAGCCTAATTAGGAGAGTCTTCAGTTTAAGACAGGTCATAAATGGCTGCTTGTCTTGTACCCTCAGATTCATAATGGATGTGAAAACGTGCATTGATTTCTTGGAGGAAAGACGAGAGGAGAAACTGAGGGAGATGGTGGATTTTATATTGCATGAATTAGAAGATTTAGAAAATTCAGCTTCTGAGCTGGAAATGGAAATCAAGGGGTTTTTGAGTAAGTGTACAGAAGAGATTGTTGCCATGAGAGAGAAAGAGAAGAAAGACAAGGCAGAGGAAGGAAGTGTGAAAGAAAACGAGAACATGAATGGACGGATGAGGAGCATGGAGCCTAGGCAAAGGAGAGAGGAGAAGAAGAGGTGTGAAATAGGAGAACAGACAGAGATGGAGAGTGAGGAGGTCCACTGAAAAAAGAGGAAGGGATCAATGGAATTCCCATTGATAGTGACTAGAGGAGGAAAAAATGATGAGGAAGGGGATCAGCATATTGAAGGATGTCGTATTTCTTTATGTGTCACACTAACAAGGACATTTTTATTTCTGCTTTTCAGAGCTCTCCACCCTGGAAGCCATATAAACATGGTGCCTGTGGTTTCTGACCCACCTCCTCAAAGCGACGGCCTCTCTCCTGAGCCCTTAAATGATTTTTGTTTTTTACTTGTATTTAAATATATACATAATAAAACTTGCACCTCTGTGTTCTATGCTTCCTTGCTCACAGCCTTAACACGCTCTAAATAATCCTAAACTATATTTCAATGTTTAATTGGATTCAGCATGAACAGCCTCTACCATCCAGGCGCAAACAAATATGTAAAACATAGTATAGTGTGAACTTCTCCAACTTTCTTGATAAGAAACATGGTTCTTGTGGGAGTAACGCAAGTTTGCTGGGAGTGGTTGACCTAGTGAATAACTATAATGCAACAGCAAATAAATCGATGTGTAATTTACCTACAAAACATTCACTTATGTGCAATCAAACCAAATTAGTCGTAATAATGAAAACAGGCACAGCACTGTAATGTTAACATTACAACACAGAATAAATGGCTTAACGTAACAGGACAATATTAAGATAGCAAAATGTATACAATAATATATGATGAATAATAAGCCAGCGATTTACTGTATGCTTTTACTTACCCGAGAATACACCAAGATACTTTGCCCACACTTTTCCCTCTACAGTTCATACCACAATGTTTATTATATTTTAGAGTAAAAATAAACAAAATATTAACACAAGCCAGATGCCATCCAAATTTCATCAAATTTTATCAACAAAGTTTAAAAAAACATAACAAAAAAGTTAAGTACCCAGACAGAGTGGTGGAAATGAAATGAATCTGCACGTGGTGAAAGGTCATGTGACTGTATCGCAATAATTATAATATCAGATTAAACAGACAATTATACAATTATTATTAATCTGAATAACTTTTAGTTTTGGTGATTTCACCATGATATGTTGCTATTTAGTACGGTTAAATGGAGTTTTAAACCCCTCTAGGGTACGAAATGACGCCAAACAGTGTTTTAGGGTACTGCTTACTACAAAGTGTGATTTCTGGTAAGAGACATTGCTGCAGAATTTTTCAAATATTTACTCCTCTGGGGTACATTTGCAGCTAATAATTTAATTTGGGATCCAGTCTGTGTGTTTTTTGAGTGTTTTGGTAGTTTTTGGATTAAATGTTGTATTATTCATTTTTAAAAAGTGTTTCTGGCAATGATTTGACTTGTATTTCGCCATATATGTGGAATCAATTTTACTGTTATTGTCAGTCTGTGCTTTTGTCACACAGAAGCTGGAGAAGAGCCAGCAAAGTACTATTTAGTTTGTTCATTAATTCTGGAATAACAAAGGCTTTTCGCAAATACTCCTGGACCTTACTTGCGTATTTACTTCCCTTATTCATTATCTTGTTAGCTATTTGCTAAGATCAATTGCTTTTGGGAAATCCAACCTTGGTCATTTTGCGACGATCTGATTGGTTGAAATGCATGGAGACTAGAGAACAGTTATCTGTGTTGATATGCATAGATTAGTAGTATTGAATTGATGCATTCCCAATAACTCAGAACTTGAAAATTTCCAACCTCCTACTTGGAAAATGTATTATAGAATGATTGAATGGAATAGATTTATGCAAATTTATGCAAGTTAATGCTAATTCCACTAGTGTTTGATGCTCATGGACATACTAGCAGAAATGAGCTCTTAGTAAATCATGATGTACACTGTGTGAACAACCTTCTGCAGTGGAAAATTGAAGCGAGCTGGAATCATGCTGCAACTGTAGTCTCTTTGTGGAGTGGGCCGGGTACAGTCTGCTTCTTGTACGCCAGTGGAAAAGCGCTGTGAATCAATGGATCTCTAGAGAGGAGAGTGAGCAGAGCACTGCATCATGAGTCAAAGATCTGTTCACACCACTGCCTTGTTCTGTTCACATGCAGCTTTTGTTGTAGCTGCCAAATATCTGCACTAGCCCACATTGAAGGATTTGGTAACAGGTGTGGCTTCCCAAGTTATTCTTACCTTGCATCCAATCCCTCACTGTACACTAAGTGGGTATATAAAAATAAACAGATATGAGTCTGAAACTCTTGCAGAAAATAGCTGTTAAAGCATTCATCGGTGTGTGTTTGTATAGTAATGTAAAGCCTGTTATTTTGACATTGTGCGGACCACTTTATCAGTCCCCACAAGGGGAAACTAAGTTTTATAAAAATCCATGACTGCAATCAAAAAACTTTTCCTGTAGAAATGACATGAAAGTTCACACAAAGATATGAATACAAATGTGTGACTGTGTTCAAGCTATTTGCTGAAGGTAGTTGTAGATTTTGGGATGGATGGAACTTCTTCAGGAATCCTGTCTCCCTTTCTGCTTATGCTCTACAATTTGGACAGCTAGCGCAACACCTGTTCTTGCAATCTACAGTGATTATAGCATTATGTGATGTTTCCTCTGTTTATGTTAAAGTTCAGTGGTCAGTTTAACAGATAAACCACACACAGTTCCTTAATAACTATATTTTATTCTTCAAAACAAATATAAAAATGATTATGAAAAAATATATATTCTGTGAGCTTGCTGGAAAACAGTTTGTCCAGCATGAGCCAGCCTCATCCAGAGGGCTACTCTCCTGCTGTCAGTCATCCATTGCCATGTCAGAGCCAGCCTCGTCCTGAGGGCTGCTCTCCTGCTGTCCGTCATCCATTGCCATGTCTGAGGCAGCCACATCCAGAGGGCTGCTCTCCTGCTGTCTGTCACCTTTTTCCAGCATGAGCCAGCCTCATCTAGAGGGCTGCTCTCCTGCTGTCCGTCATCCATTGCCATGTCTGAGCCTGCCTCGTCCAGAGGGCTGCTCTCCTGCTGTCCATCGTCTAGTTCCAGGTCTGAGCCAGCCTCGTCCAGAGGGCTGCTCTCCTGCTGTCCGTCGTCTATTTCCAGGTCTGAGCCAGCCTCGTCCAGAGGGCTGCTCTCCTGCTGTCCGTCGTCTAGTTCCAGGTCTGAGCCAGCCTCGTCCAGAGGGCTGCTCTCCTGCTGTCCGTCGTCTAGTTCCAGGTCTGAGCCAGCCTCGTCCAGAGGGCTGCTCTCCTGCTGTCCGTCGTCTAGTTCCAGGTCTGAGCCAGCCTCGTCCAGAGGGCTGCTCTCCTGCTGTCCGTCGTCTAGTTCCAGGTCTGAGCCAGCCTCGTCCAGAGGGCTGCTCTCCTGCTGTCCGTCGTCTAGTTCCAGGTCTGAGCCAGCCTCGTCCAGAGGGCTGCTCTCCTGCTGTCCGTCGTCTAGTTCCAGGTCTGAGCCAGCCTCGTCCAGAGGGCTGCTCTCCTGCTGTCTGTCATCCATTGCCATGTCTGAGCCTGCCTCGTCCAGAGGGCTGCTCTCCTGCTGTCTGTCATCCATTGCCATGTCTGAGCCAGCCTTGTCAAGTGGGCTGCTCTCCTGCTGTACGTTACCATCTTGTTTGGCAGCAGGGCAATCACTAGCCATCTCAATGCCGCCTTCAGCCATGGTAGCAGTGTCTGTATCTCTTGGCGTAGTCCTCCTCAGCTTCTTCCAGAACCTGAGAAGAGTGCCTTTCTTTTTTGGGCCCTGAACATTTTTTTGTTTAGGGCCCTGCACCTTTGTGCAACTTAAACCCATAATGAAATTATGCAAACGATATAGCTTAGATTCTCTTTCACCAGTGCTTCCTTTGAGAGAGTCTCTAAGAATGAAATGTGAAGGTGCAATTGCTTCTTATATAGAAAAATCTTCCTTCGATGACATCACTGACCAGTTCCGGAATTCTGTTCTGTTGACATCACAGAGGGCCCTCCATATAAGGCATTTGTCATTTCATTGTTTATACCAGTATAGGGTATGCTGATTGATTAAAAAAATAATATAAAATTATTATTTAAAAAAAAAATACCTGTGTGTTTAGAAAAATAATACCTGTGTGCGTGTGTGTGTTTTCCCTTATCCTACCAATACTATCCACATTATTACTTAAAAGCTTGTTTGACATCCTTTAATGCTGGTAGTTTTCAGTAACTTCAATTAAACATGAATTGTGTTAATATGATGAAACTAATATGGGGTCATTTTGACCCCAATATAATATAATTGAAATTATCACATGGTCATTTAAACTTCAACACTTTTAAGTATGTATTGACTTGAAAGTAGGGTGTCATGGAGGCTTAGCTGGTGGCCCTGTTGTCTGTCACCGATGGGTTTGGGGCTTTGAATCTCATCACTCCTTGGCAGGGGTGCCGTAATGGCAGGGGAAAGTTACAATGATTCCAAGGGCCCCTGAATGACAGGCGGCCTAAAAAATTGGGAGAATAGCTGGATTGGTCTGGACTGGGGGGCCCAATATGATATGCCTTCATGGGGCCCACAATCTCTAGCAATGCCCCTGCTGCTCGGTGTATGCATGAATGTTTTCCTGCAGACATTGTTTAGGCTAATTGGTACATCTACAATTTCCCATAGTGTATGAGTGTGTGTGTATATGACCTGTGATGGACTAGCATCCTGCCCAGGATGTACCCCAGCCTTGTGCCCTGTGCTGCTTGGCACGAGCCCCAGGTGACTCTGCCCAGTACAAACAAACTGATGGTTGGGTGATTTTTCGGGTCTGGACGGCACAGAGGCTCAGGACACATAAGTTACATCACACCTTTGGGGGCTGGGAGTCAAAGATCACTTTTGCTCTGTGTGTGAGGTTTGCATGTTCTCCTAGTGTTATATGAATTTTCTCTGGATCCTCTGTTTTACTCCCAAGATTGAAAGAGGTGTACTTAGGTAAATTAGTGTCTCTAAATTGGCTTGTGTGTGTGGGCGTGTGTGCGCCCGGTAATGATCTTTGCGGTAATGATGCCGGTCCTTGTTTTTGCTGCTCCAAGCTCCCTCGCAGACAGAACATCATCTTACCGTAGGAACAGCAGTATCTCAAGTTGTTGACGGAGCACATGTGGAAATCTGTGGCTGCTGCATCTGTGTCTTCAAATTTAGTCCTTGATTCTGTGTGATACTTTAAATTAGGACCCTAGAAAACATTAATTGAACAAATAGTTCCATTTATTACAGTAGCATAAGTGGAAATTTGTGTTTTTAAAAGCACTAATCAAACCAGAAATAGCAAACAATGATGCGACATTATGAGGAATAAATTGACATACTCATAAAAAATTGGAATGATAAAAAAAAAACACCAGATAGAGTGACAAAAATCCTCTCATTCAAGGCAGTAGGATGAGGGATTTACACACACACACACACACAGACACACACACACACATACATATTGTACTGCCATTGTAATGAGATAATCAATTTATTTATTTATTTATTTACTTTATTTTTTACATATTTTGCATATTCACTTGCCAGTGCTTTTAATGTTGATCAGTGTGTGTGTGTCGGTGTCTGTTTGGCTTTGCACAGATCACATTTGTTGATCAAAATGTCCCCAAAGTTTGGTAAAACTCGAAACTTACTTTTGGTTAAGGTTAGAGCTGGGTGGGGGTTATGTGTCCCGTCAATAGGATTAGAGTCTTTTTTCAACCATAGAAATGAATGGAAGGTCCCCATTTAGATAGGTACACCAATATGTGTGTGTGTGTGTGTGTGTCTGCGTGTTTGTGTGTGTAAGCAGGTATACCTTACCTTATCGGGACACAATGTCCACACAACATGATGATTACCTGTTTTTTTCCCTTATGGGGACCAATTTCCTGGTCCCCATCAGGAAAAACTCAATTTAATAAAAATCTATGACTCCAATGAGAAAAAAAAAATTCAACAACTGTAGTATTTTGCTTGGTTACTTATTTAGCATTTTTCCCATAAAAATGAATGAGCAGTGCCCAAAAACATATGATTACATGACTGTGTGTGTGTGTGTGTGTGTGTGTGTGGACTGCATAGCCTTGGAAAGCCAACCTACTCTCAGGAGAGTCTAAGCCCAACTTTTTCACAGAGTTACTGGTTTAAAATATTCAGAAAAATTGAGGAAGCAAAAACTTCCAAATGGTGAACAATGTGGGAAGCTGTGGGCAGCTAAAACTGTCTGCAGGGGTCCATATATCACAGGAATCATCGGCACGACTCTGGAGCTGTGACATTTTAAAATGAGACCGTTATAGTCCCCCTTTTCTTAAAAAGCATTACGGAAAATCAGATCAGTGAGATTTTAAACAAGAACCCAGTGTCAAAGCTGCGGGAAATCAAAAGCCAGGCCTATGGCCACCGCTGATTGTGAATAGGACTTGGCTTCAGTAGACTTTCAAATATTTCTGCGTTTTTGAAGTTTTTCAAAATTAGTGAAATAGTACTTTATAATATTCTTTTCACTATCAAGTGTGAAGAATACTTCAGTTTGATCCGAAACGGTGAGTACAGTCCAGCTTGAGAAGTAATTCTTTTAGAGAAGCAGATTAATATGGTCAATAATATTTTGAATATTACTTAAATATACTACGCTTCACTAACTGTATATATTGTGCGTAATTAATATGCAAAATATGAATGGCATATGAAAGGTGTATTGGCTCACTTTTTGGCTTCATACCTCCACTCTGCATGTTTGCAGTTTGCACACTCATTTGTGAGGGAGCCTAATTAGGAGAGTCTTCAGTTTAAGACAGGTCATAAATGGCTGCTTGTCTTGTACCCTCAGATTCATAATGGATGTGAAAACGTGCATTGATTTCTTGGAGGAAAGACGAGAGGAGAAACTGAGGGAGATGGTGGATTTTATATTGCATGAATTAGAAGATTTAGAAAATTCAGCTTCTGAGCTGGAAATGGAAATCAAGGGGTTTTTGAGTAAGTGTACAGAAGAGATTGTTGCCATGAGAGAGAAAGAGAAGAAAGACAAGGCAGAGGAAGGAAGTGTGAAAGAAAACGAGAACATGAATGGACGGATGAGGAGCATGGAGCCTAGGCAAAGGAGAGAGGAGAAGAAGAGGTGTGAAATAGGAGAACAGACAGAGATGGAGAGTGAGGAGGTCCACTGAAAAAAGAGGAAGGGATCAATGGAATTCCCATTGATAGTGACTAGAGGAGGAAAAAATGATGAGGAAGGGGATCAGCATATTGAAGGATGTCGTATTTCTTTATGTGTCACACTAACAAGGACATTTTTATTTCTGCTTTTCAGAGCTCTCCACCCTGGAAGCCATATAAACATGGTGCCTGTGGTTTCTGACCCACCTCCTCAAAGCGACGGCCTCTCTCCTGAGCCCTTAAATGATTTTTGTTTTTTACTTGTATTTAAATATATACATAATAAAACTTGCACCTCTGTGTTCTATGCTTCCTTGCTCACAGCCTTAACACGCTCTAAATAATCCTAAACTATATTTCAATGTTTAATTGGATTCAGCATGAACAGCCTCTACCATCCAGGCGCAAACAAATATGTAAAACATAGTATAGTGTGAACTTCTCCAACTTTCTTGATAAGAAACATGGTTCTTGTGGGAGTAACGCAAGTTTGCTGGGAGTGGTTGACCTAGTGAATAACTATAATGCAACAGCAAATAAATCGATGTGTAATTTACCTACAAAACATTCACTTATGTGCAATCAAACCAAATTAGTCGTAATAATGAAAACAGGCACAGCACTGTAATGTTAACATTACAACACAGAATAAATGGCTTAACGTAACAGGACAATATTAAGATAGCAAAATGTATACAATAATATATGATGAATAATAAGCCAGCGATTTACTGTATGCTTTTACTTACCCGAGAATACACCAAGATACTTTGCCCACACTTTTCCCTCTACAGTTCATACCACAATGTTTATTATATTTTAGAGTAAAAATAAACAAAATATTAACACAAGCCAGATGCCATCCAAATTTCATCAAATTTTATCAACAAAGTTTAAAAAAACATAACAAAAAAGTTAAGTACCCAGACAGAGTGGTGGAAATGAAATGAATCTGCACGTGGTGAAAGGTCATGTGACTGTATCGCAATAATTATAATATCAGATTAAACAGACAATTATACAATTATTATTAATCTGAATAACTTTTAGTTTTGGTGATTTCACCATGATATGTTGCTATTTAGTACGGTTAAATGGAGTTTTAAACCCCTCTAGGGTACGAAATGACGCCAAACAGTGTTTTAGGGTACTGCTTACTACAAAGTGTGATTTCTGGTAAGAGACATTGCTGCAGAATTTTTCAAATATTTACTCCTCTGGGGTACATTTGCAGCTAATAATTTAATTTGGGATCCAGTCTGTGTGTTTTTTGCGTGTTTTGGTAGTTTTTGGATTAAATGTTGTATTATTCATTTTTAAAAAGTGTTTCTGGCAATGATTTGACTTGTATTTCGCCATATATGTGGAATCAATTTTACTGTTATTGTCAGTCTGTGCTTTTGTCACACAGAAGCTGGAGAAGAGCCAGCAAAGTACTATTTAGTTTGTTCATTAATTCTGGAATAACAAAGGCTTTTCGCAAATACTCCTGGACCTTACTTGCGTATTTACTTCCCTTATTCATTATCTTGTTAG
This sequence comes from Paramormyrops kingsleyae, assembly GCF_048594095.1. Lineage (NCBI taxonomy): Eukaryota > Metazoa > Chordata > Actinopteri > Osteoglossiformes > Mormyridae > Paramormyrops > Paramormyrops kingsleyae. The sequence continues at coordinate 203,983 of NW_027325996.1, forward strand.
CTATTTGCTAAGATCAATTGCTTTTGGGAAATCCAACCTTGGTCATTTTGCGACGATCTGATTGGTTGAAATGCATGGAGACTAGAGAACAGTTATCTGTGTTGATATGCATAGATTAGTAGTATTGAATTGATGCATTCCCAATAACTCAGAACTTGAAAATTTCCAACCTCCTACTTGGAAAATGTATTATAGAATGATTGAATGGAATAGATTTATGCAAATTTATGCAAGTTAATGCTAATTCCACTAGTGTTTGATGCTCATGGACATACTAGCAGAAATGAGCTCTTAGTAAATCATGATGTACACTGTGTGAACAACCTTCTGCAGTGGAAAATTGAAGCGAGCTGGAATCATGCTGCAACTGTAGTCTCTTTGTGGAGTGGGCCGGGTACAGTCTGCTTCTTGTACGCCAGTGGAAAAGCGCTGTGAATCAATGGATCTCTAGAGAGGAGAGTGAGCAGAGCACTGCATCATGAGTCAAAGATCTGTTCACACCACTGCCTTGTTCTGTTCACATGCAGCTTTTGTTGTAGCTGCCAAATATCTGCACTAGCCCACATTGAAGGATTTGGTAACAGGTGTGGCTTCCCAAGTTATTCTTACCTTGCATCCAATCCCTCACTGTACACTAAGTGGGTATATAAAAATAAACAGATATGAGTCTGAAACTCTTGCAGAAAATAGCTGTTAAAGCATTCATCGGTGTGTGTTTGTATAGTAATGTAAAGCCTGTTATTTTGACATTGTGCGGACCACTTTATCAGTCCCCACAAGGGGAAACTAAGTTTTATAAAAATCCATGACTGCAATCAAAAAACTTTTCCTGTAGAAATGACATGAAAGTTCACACAAAGATATGAATACAAATGTGTGACTGTGTTCAAGCTATTTGCTGAAGGTAGTTGTAGATTTTGGGATGGATGGAACTTCTTCAGGAATCCTGTCTCCCTTTCTGCTTATGCTCTACAATTTGGACAGCTAGCGCAACACCTGTTCTTGCAATCTACAGTGATTATAGCATTATGTGATGTTTCCTCTGTTTATGTTAAAGTTCAGTGGTCAGTTTAACAGATAAACCACACACAGTTCCTTAATAACTATATTTTATTCTTCAAAACAAATATAAAAATGATTATGAAAAAATATATATTCTGTGAGCTTGCTGGAAAACAGTTTGTCCAGCATGAGCCAGCCTCATCCAGAGGGCTACTCTCCTGCTGTCAGTCATCCATTGCCATGTCAGAGCCAGCCTCGTCCTGAGGGCTGCTCTCCTGCTGTCCGTCATCCATTGCCATGTCTGAGGCAGCCACATCCAGAGGGCTGCTCTCCTGCTGTCTGTCACCTTTTTCCAGCATGAGCCAGCCTCATCTAGAGGGCTGCTCTCCTGCTGTCCGTCATCCATTGCCATGTCTGAGCCTGCCTCGTCCAGAGGGCTGCTCTCCTGCTGTCCATCGTCTAGTTCCAGGTCTGAGCCAGCCTCGTCCAGAGGGCTGCTCTCCTGCTGTCCGTCGTCTATTTCCAGGTCTGAGCCAGCCTCGTCCAGAGGGCTGCTCTCCTGCTGTCCGTCGTCTAGTTCCAGGTCTGAGCCAGCCTCGTCCAGAGGGCTGCTCTCCTGCTGTCCGTCGTCTAGTTCCAGGTCTGAGCCAGCCTCGTCCAGAGGGCTGCTCTCCTGCTGTCCGTCGTCTAGTTCCAGGTCTGAGCCAGCCTCGTCCAGAGGGCTGCTCTCCTGCTGTCCGTCGTCTAGTTCCAGGTCTGAGCCAGCCTCGTCCAGAGGGCTGCTCTCCTGCTGTCCGTCGTCTAGTTCCAGGTCTGAGCCAGCCTCGTCCAGAGGGCTGCTCTCCTGCTGTCCGTCGTCTAGTTCCAGGTCTGAGCCAGCCTCGTCCAGAGGGCTGCTCTCCTGCTGTCTGTCATCCATTGCCATGTCTGAGCCTGCCTCGTCCAGAGGGCTGCTCTCCTGCTGTCTGTCATCCATTGCCATGTCTGAGCCAGCCTTGTCAAGTGGGCTGCTCTCCTGCTGTACGTTACCATCTTGTTTGGCAGCAGGGCAATCACTAGCCATCTCAATGCCGCCTTCAGCCATGGTAGCAGTGTCTGTATCTCTTGGCGTAGTCCTCCTCAGCTTCTTCCAGAACCTGAGAAGAGTGCCTTTCTTTTTTGGGCCCTGAACATTTTTTTGTTTAGGGCCCTGCACCTTTGTGCAACTTAAACCCATAATGAAATTATGCAAACGATATAGCTTAGATTCTCTTTCACCAGTGCTTCCTTTGAGAGAGTCTCTAAGAATGAAATGTGAAGGTGCAATTGCTTCTTATATAGAAAAATCTTCCTTCGATGACATCACTGACCAGTTCCGGAATTCTGTTCTGTTGACATCACAGAGGGCCCTCCATATAAGGCATTTGTCATTTCATTGTTTATACCAGTATAGGGTATGCTGATTGATTAAAAAAATAATATAAAATTATTATTTAAAAAAAAAATACCTGTGTGTTTAGAAAAATAATACCTGTGTGCGTGTGTGTGTTTTCCCTTATCCTACCAATACTATCCACATTATTACTTAAAAGCTTGTTTGACATCCTTTAATGCTGGTAGTTTTCAGTAACTTCAATTAAACATGAATTGTGTTAATATGATGAAACTAATATGGGGTCATTTTGACCCCAATATAATATAATTGAAATTATCACATGGTCATTTAAACTTCAACACTTTTAAGTATGTATTGACTTGAAAGTAGGGTGTCATGGAGGCTTAGCTGGTGGCCCTGTTGTCTGTCACCGATGGGTTTGGGGCTTTGAATCTCATCACTCCTTGGCAGGGGTGCCGTAATGGCAGGGGAAAGTTACAATGATTCCAAGGGCCCCTGAATGACAGGCGGCCTAAAAAATTGGGAGAATAGCTGGATTGGTCTGGACTGGGGGGCCCAATATGATATGCCTTCATGGGGCCCACAATCTCTAGCAATGCCCCTGCTGCTCGGTGTATGCATGAATGTTTTCCTGCAGACATTGTTTAGGCTAATTGGTACATCTACAATTTCCCATAGTGTATGAGTGTGTGTGTATATGACCTGTGATGGACTAGCATCCTGCCCAGGATGTACCCCAGCCTTGTGCCCTGTGCTGCTTGGCACGAGCCCCAGGTGACTCTGCCCAGTACAAACAAACTGATGGTTGGGTGATTTTTCGGGTCTGGACGGCACAGAGGCTCAGGACACATAAGTTACATCACACCTTTGGGGGCTGGGAGTCAAAGATCACTTTTGCTCTGTGTGTGAGGTTTGCATGTTCTCCTAGTGTTATATGAATTTTCTCTGGATCCTCTGTTTTACTCCCAAGATTGAAAGAGGTGTACTTAGGTAAATTAGTGTCTCTAAATTGGCTTGTGTGTGTGGGCGTGTGTGCGCCCGGTAATGATCTTTGCGGTAATGATGCCGGTCCTTGTTTTTGCTGCTCCAAGCTCCCTCGCAGACAGAACATCATCTTACCGTAGGAACAGCAGTATCTCAAGTTGTTGACGGAGCACATGTGGAAATCTGTGGCTGCTGCATCTGTGTCTTCAAATTTAGTCCTTGATTCTGTGTGATACTTTAAATTAGGACCCTAGAAAACATTAATTGAACAAATAGTTCCATTTATTACAGTAGCATAAGTGGAAATTTGTGTTTTTAAAAGCACTAATCAAACCAGAAATAGCAAACAATGATGCGACATTATGAGGAATAAATTGACATACTCATAAAAAATTGGAATGATAAAAAAAAAACACCAGATAGAGTGACAAAAATCCTCTCATTCAAGGCAGTAGGATGAGGGATTTACACACACACACACACACAGACACACACACACACATACATATTGTACTGCCATTGTAATGAGATAATCAATTTATTTATTTATTTATTTACTTTATTTTTTACATATTTTGCATATTCACTTGCCAGTGCTTTTAATGTTGATCAGTGTGTGTGTGTCGGTGTCTGTTTGGCTTTGCACAGATCACATTTGTTGATCAAAATGTCCCCAAAGTTTGGTAAAACTCGAAACTTACTTTTGGTTAAGGTTAGAGCTGGGTGGGGGTTATGTGTCCCGTCAATAGGATTAGAGTCTTTTTTCAACCATAGAAATGAATGGAAGGTCCCCATTTAGATAGGTACACCAATATGTGTGTGTGTGTGTGTGTGTCTGCGTGTTTGTGTGTGTAAGCAGGTATACCTTACCTTATCGGGACACAATGTCCACACAACATGATGATTACCTGTTTTTTTCCCTTATGGGGACCAATTTCCTGGTCCCCATCAGGAAAAACTCAATTTAATAAAAATCTATGACTCCAATGAGAAAAAAAAAATTCAACAACTGTAGTATTTTGCTTGGTTACTTATTTAGCATTTTTCCCATAAAAATGAATGAGCAGTGCCCAAAAACATATGATTACATGACTGTGTGTGTGTGTGTGTGTGTGTGTGGGACTGCATAGCCTTGGAAAGCCAACCTACTCTCAGGAGAGTCTAAGCCCAACTTTTTCACAGAGTTACTGGTTTAAAATATTCAGAAAAATTGAGGAAGCAAAAACTTCCAAATGGTGAACAATGTGGGAAGCTGTGGGCAGCTAAAACTGTCTGCAGGGGTCCATATATCACAGGAATCATCGGCACGACTCTGGAGCTGTGACATTTTAAAATGAGACCGTTATAGTCCCCCTTTTCTTAAAAAGCATTACGGAAAATCAGATCAGTGAGATTTTAAACAAGAACCCAGTGTCAAAGCTGCGGGAAATCAAAAGCCAGGCCTATGGCCACCGCTGATTGTGAATAGGACTTGGCTTCAGTAGACTTTCAAATATTTCTGCGTTTTTGAAGTTTTTCAAAATTAGTGAAATAGTACTTTATAATATTCTTTTCACTATCAAGTGTGAAGAATACTTCAGTTTGATCCGAAACGGTGAGTACAGTCCAGCTTGAGAAGTAATTCTTTTAGAGAAGCAGATTAATATGGTCAATAATATTTTGAATATTACTTAAATATACTACGCTTCACTAACTGTATATATTGTGCGTAATTAATATGCAAAATATGAATGGCATATGAAAGGTGTATTGGCTCACTTTTTGGCTTCATACCTCCACTCTGCATGTTTGCAGTTTGCACACTCATTTGTGAGGGAGCCTAATTAGGAGAGTCTTCAGTTTAAGACAGGTCATAAATGGCTGCTTGTCTTGTACCCTCAGATTCATAATGGATGTGAAAACGTGCATTGATTTCTTGGAGGAAAGACGAGAGGAGAAACTGAGGGAGATGGTGGATTTTATATTGCATGAATTAGAAGATTTAGAAAATTCAGCTTCTGAGCTGGAAATGGAAATCAAGGGGTTTTTGAGTAAGTGTACAGAAGAGATTGTTGCCATGAGAGAGAAAGAGAAGAAAGACAAGGCAGAGGAAGGAAGTGTGAAAGAAAACGAGAACATGAATGGACGGATGAGGAGCATGGAGCCTAGGCAAAGGAGAGAGGAGAAGAAGAGGTGTGAAATAGGAGAACAGACAGAGATGGAGAGTGAGGAGGTCCACTGAAAAAAGAGGAAGGGATCAATGGAATTCCCATTGATAGTGACTAGAGGAGGAAAAAATGATGAGGAAGGGGATCAGCATATTGAAGGATGTCGTATTTCTTTATGTGTCACACTAACAAGGACATTTTTATTTCTGCTTTTCAGAGCTCTCCACCCTGGAAGCCATATAAACATGGTGCCTGTGGTTTCTGACCCACCTCCTCAAAGCGACGGCCTCTCTCCTGAGCCCTTAAATGATTTTTGTTTTTTACTTGTATTTAAATATATACATAATAAAACTTGCACCTCTGTGTTCTATGCTTCCTTGCTCACAGCCTTAACACGCTCTAAATAATCCTAAACTATATTTCAATGTTTAATTGGATTCAGCATGAACAGCCTCTACCATCCAGGCGCAAACAAATATGTAAAACATAGTATAGTGTGAACTTCTCCAACTTTCTTGATAAGAAACATGGTTCTTGTGGGAGTAACGCAAGTTTGCTGGGAGTGGTTGACCTAGTGAATAACTATAATGCAACAGCAAATAAATCGATGTGTAATTTACCTACAAAACATTCACTTATGTGCAATCAAACCAAATTAGTCGTAATAATGAAAACAGGCACAGCACTGTAATGTTAACATTACAACACAGAATAAATGGCTTAACGTAACAGGACAATATTAAGATAGCAAAATGTATACAATAATATATGATGAATAATAAGCCAGCGATTTACTGTATGCTTTTACTTACCCGAGAATACACCAAGATACTTTGCCCACACTTTTCCCTCTACAGTTCATACCACAATGTTTATTATATTTTAGAGTAAAAATAAACAAAATATTAACACAAGCCAGATGCCATCCAAATTTCATCAAATTTTATCAACAAAGTTTAAAAAAACATAACAAAAAAGTTAAGTACCCAGACAGAGTGGTGGAAATGAAATGAATCTGCACGTGGTGAAAGGTCATGTGACTGTATCGCAATAATTATAATATCAGATTAAACAGACAATTATACAATTATTATTAATCTGAATAACTTTTAGTTTTGGTGATTTCACCATGATATGTTGCTATTTAGTACGGTTAAATGGAGTTTTAAACCCCTCTAGGGTACGAAATGACGCCAAACAGTGTTTTAGGGTACTGCTTACTACAAAGTGTGATTTCTGGTAAGAGACATTGCTGCAGAATTTTTCAAATATTTACTCCTCTGGGGTACATTTGCAGCTAATAATTTAATTTGGGATCCAGTCTGTGTGTTTTTTGCGTGTTTTGGTAGTTTTTGGATTAAATGTTGTATTATTCATTTTTAAAAAGTGTTTCTGGCAATGATTTGACTTGTATTTCGCCATATATGTGGAATCAATTTTACTGTTATTGTCAGTCTGTGCTTTTGTCACACAGAAGCTGGAGAAGAGCCAGCAAAGTACTATTTAGTTTGTTCATTAATTCTGGAATAACAAAGGCTTTTCGCAAATACTCCTGGACCTTACTTGCGTATTTACTTCCCTTATTCATTATCTTGTTAGCTATTTGCTAAGATCAATTGCTTTTGGGAAATCCAACCTTGGTCATTTTGCGACGATCTGATTGGTTGAAATGCATGGAGACTAGAGAACAGTTATCTGTGTTGATATGCATAGATTAGTAGTATTGAATTGATGCATTCCCAATAACTCAGAACTTGAAAATTTCCAACCTCCTACTTGGAAAATGTATTATAGAATGATTGAATGGAATAGATTTATGCAAATTTATGCAAGTTAATGCTAATTCCACTAGTGTTTGATGCTCATGGACATACTAGCAGAAATGAGCTCTTAGTAAATCATGATGTACACTGTGTGAACAACCTTCTGCAGTGGAAAATTGAAGCGAGCTGGAATCATGCTGCAACTGTAGTCTCTTTGTGGAGTGGGCCGGGTACAGTCTGCTTCTTGTACGCCAGTGGAAAAGCGCTGTGAATCAATGGATCTCTAGAGAGGAGAGTGAGCAGAGCACTGCATCATGAGTCAAAGATCTGTTCACACCACTGCCTTGTTCTGTTCACATGCAGCTTTTGTTGTAGCTGCCAAATATCTGCACTAGCCCACATTGAAGGATTTGGTAACAGGTGTGGCTTCCCAAGTTATTCTTACCTTGCATCCAATCCCTCACTGTACACTAAGTGGGTATATAAAAATAAACAGATATGAGTCTGAAACTCTTGCAGAAAATAGCTGTTAAAGCATTCATCGGTGTGTGTTTGTATAGTAATGTAAAGCCTGTTATTTTGACATTGTGCGGACCACTTTATCAGTCCCCACAAGGGGAAACTAAGTTTTATAAAAATCCATGACTGCAATCAAAAAACTTTTCCTGTAGAAATGACATGAAAGTTCACACAAAGATATGAATACAAATGTGTGACTGTGTTCAAGCTATTTGCTGAAGGTAGTTGTAGATTTTGGGATGGATGGAACTTCTTCAGGAATCCTGTCTCCCTTTCTGCTTATGCTCTACAATTTGGACAGCTAGCGCAACACCTGTTCTTGCAATCTACAGAAGTTCTTCAACTCCTCCATTGTAGGACGCATCAGCAATGGATATAAGTCTGTAGGACACTGGTGGAGAACTTTGTGCTGTGGTGCAGGGAGAACAAGCAGGACATCAGCAAGACAAAGGAGTTGGTGATGGACCTCTGGTGTAAAAATGTGTGTAGTGAACTGCCACGGATGTTTTACCAATCCATTGAGGCCGGTGTACTTTTACACTGTGGACTGCCAGGAAGCATTATTAGTTGAGGCGACACCAAATGCCTGACCACACTCACCAGGCAAGCCCAGCTCCCTTACAGGACTGACCCTGGACCCCTTGGAGACAATTCTGAACATCCTCCCCATGGGGTGCCCTCTTGGAGCACCTTTTTCCAATGGCTCACAATGGTGCTAAGAAGGACTACTGAGGATCCTTCCACTTTGCACACTTCAGACACTACAACGCCCCCTTCAGATGTGTCCCTAGCATTGCATCTTTAAAGCAGTTGCCACCAACTGCAGCACCCAGATGGAACTAAGGCCCAGCCATTCAGAGTTCACATCAAGTGACACAGTACAATGAAACGATTGCGTCTGACAGGTAAGTGTATGCCTCAGAAAATTAAAAGGCTGAAAGAAGTATTTTTAGAGGGATTATAAAATGGTGCCTTCCTTTGGCAGTATGTTTAAATAATCTGTCCCTTTTCAATAACTGAAGGTCATGCAAAATCCACTGAGAACCCCACAGCCCTGTTTGAGCACCTGCCCTTCAGACCGTGTGTACACCTCAGTAGCATACTGTAGAGCCCTGTCCTTTTGTGCTCTTCCTTCCCATGCTCAGATGACCTCCTGCCAGAGCAGAGCCCATCACAACCACGACAATTCACTCAGGTGTCCTACTCTGTGTCTGAACGCCAAGAAGCATGGGGACACTGGAGACGGAATGGAAGTCCATCTCACACACTGTAGGCTATTTACAGACACCGGTTCTCCTACCTGCTTGCTGAACCAAGCCAAAGCTAATGTTATCATCTTTTAATCAGCGAGACATTTCACCACAAGGGGCACTAAAAGAACATAGAATGCTTGTATGGTGCATTTGCTAGTGATTAACACTGTGAGCCATTCACTGTTAGTAGAAGTCATAAAATTACGATTTTGCCATCATTTCTGTAATGCAATTCCCAGTAGGCACTTCTCCATAATCTAGACCCAGGATTCATTTTAAAAATGGAATTTAGAAAGCAGCACTTCACTTTGATGTAAATATAGCACTACGTGAATGCTGATTTAATAAACAAGGATGTTGATCAGAAGAGGAACAGAAGGGATAAATAAACTCATCTAGTACTTCAGTATCCCTGTCACTCACATGCAGTCCATTCAGCCAGGGATAATTCTCCTCTTCTATGTTCATTGTTGTCATAAGATCTCTTTCATTCTATAATCTGTATGACCGTACAGGTCTTCCGTACATGTTTGTGTGCTTTGTTGAATTTCTATTTTTATACATAGTATTCTGTGAAGTGTTTCTCCTTTAATATTATGTACTTCATGTTTGGCATTGGACCACAAACAATTCTGGTATGTTGGTACATACTGGCAGTAAAGTAAGTTCTGATTCTGATTTTCCTCAGATGGAATATACACTGCTGGTTGTGGGATTACCACAGGAACAGTCAGAATACACATAATGCTTCCTGCGATTAGAGGTTATCCCATGTAGAGGTATAATACACATAATGCTTCCTGGGATTAGAGATTATCCCATGTAGAGGTAGAATACACATTAGATTAGATTAGATTAGATTAGAGATTATCCCATGTAGAGGTATAATACACATAATGCTTCCTGGGATTAGAGATTATCCCATGTAGAGGTAGAATACACATTAGATTAGATTAGATTAGATTAGAGATTATCCCATGAACAGGCAGAATATACATCACAGTACCTAGGTTTACAGATTATGAAAAGGCAGATATAGTGCTGATATATGGGAATCACCGCCAGTAGTGGGTAAAATTAGGACACGCAACAAGTGTACAGAAACAAGTCCTGATTTTCAGAAGCAAAGCGGGGCTCGTGAAGATGCATGACAGTCTGTCTCCTCCCTGTCTTTAATCACTTGAACACCCCTCCCCCACAAACCTGTTTGATGTATGGCTCATTAGAACATGTGACCAGGAGCAGATGGCCAAAGGGTGTCATAATGGGGGAAACGTGACCAAACAAACTGTTCCATATGGATGGTGTGACACGGAGCCATCACTAACATTTCAGCAAAGGCACCTGCTGACCTGTAACTGTTGACCTGTGAGGTTAGTTGACAATCGTCTCATTCAAAGTGGAAGTACATCTCTGCCAGGGTGATCAGGGGTATGGGAAGCCAGGGGACAGAAAGCAACCTGCCTGGGGGGGTAAAGTGGGATGCAGGTAGCATGGGCAGACACACAGAAATCTCACAGCGGCAAACATACAGCTTTCCTGCCCCATTGGAGCATGATGGATTTATTCATTAAAGTTATGCTGCCCGGATCAGTGACAGGAAATTAACAGAGGACAGCCCAGTGATACAGGCTTCTGAACACATAAACTAAATAAACAGTAGTAGAGTGAACCAAGACAGCGTATGTGACATGTTTGTATTCACATCTTTGTGGGGACTCTCCATTCAACAGCAGGATTATGAACCAAGGCGGTGTCTTGGACTGTGACAGCACAGTAACAATTCAATGACACAGAATTCTGAACAGACAAACTTTATAAAAAGTAGGATATTCAACTAAGAGAATGAATCACTGTCTGAGACACTAACATCACAATGACATCACAGGCTTCAGATCACACATTAAATAAACATGGATATTCAAGAGAATGAATCACTGTCGGTGACAGCGGCAGCACAGTTACATTAGAGGCCTCTGAACACAAGAACCAAATACAGCCTGGAACCTGCACAGTGGGGTGATTTGGGTTTCACTCCAGAAGGCAGATGCGTGCAGGGATGCTAATTCAAATGTTAGCCTGCTTGTCCTCAGCTCAGTGTCGTGCAGCAGGGCTCTGTGAAGGGACCTTATTCTCCAGAGTGGTTTTAAAGGGGACCGTGCTTCAGAAACTGTTCCCACCTGTCATTAAGGGACTGCAATCCTTACAGTCTCAAGCCAGATGCGTGGCAGTTTGTTGGAATTTTTATATTATTTTAATATCAGTTTGTACCTGGGAAGTAATTTGTAAGAAATTTAAAACCAAATAATCAGAATGTCAAACATATAAAGAAAAGTAGCTAACAAGCTGTTGCTGCTGTTAAACTCTATAGAGATAGACTGATAGATACAGGCTGGGAGATACACTTAGACCGACAGACACAGGTTGAGAGATGCACTTGATTGATGGATTCTGGCTGGGAGATACACTTAGAGTGACAGACACAGGTTGAGAGATGCACTTAAATTAACAGTGACACAGAGATATGAAGGGTTCCACTCTTCAAACAGGATCTCTGTGCTCCAGTTGGGATCTATGGCCTCCAAGCACTCCGCTCTTACTGCAGCTCAGCCAGGCTGGGCTGGGCCCGGCGAGGGTGGCGGGGGCCACTCGCACTCGGCCTTCTTTATGAGGGAGATCTGAGTGATGTGGGGCCTCTGACAGCCGTTCTCTGTGTCCTGCTGTCCTGCCCGCCGGCTGCGTGTGTGACGGTAAGAGACCTGTTACAGCTAGTATGCATGGAGTGGGTCCTTGCTGAGCCACAGGCAGGCCAGGCCTCGTTCCACATCAGTTTTGTGTGCAGACCTCCCTGTGAGCAAAAACAAATGGCTAATTTAACATGCGCTCTGACAGGCTCCTGAGGGCCAGTGGACCCAGGGTTTGCTTGTCCTCCTCACAAGCTGGAACAGCCGGGAGCCCGATCTGGATGGGCCCACTGCCAGGCCTACAAGAGCCGGCACGCTCAGCCACAGGTGTGCGCCGTGGCACTAGCTACCTAACGGACCCAAACCTTCATCTATCAGCACCAAACTGAGGGCATCGGTGACCCAAAACACATCAGAACCATATATTCTGGGGAAGTCAGTATGCGAGGAAAGGTACTGGACCAGTGAACACTCATCATCTCATCAGAGATCGATCAACCATGCTCATCATGTGACACTATCCTCAGTACATGTGGCAAAAAAATCCGAGGTGCCATTGTGGGTGTGAACACTGCCCCCTGGTGTTCAGTGAGTGTGGGCTCGACATACCGACAGGCATGTTTGAGAGTCTGCCTAAATGAATTAATTTCCTCCTTTTTCAACAAAATCAACTCAATTAATTTGTTTAAGGAGCAAAACAGTTTTGAAAGGGTCCGATAATTTTACCTGGATAATGAAAGCCAGAGAACAGCCAGGCAGGAACTCTGGTTGTCTACGATACATCTGTCCACATGGACGTAGATCCTAGCCAGATCACAGACTCTCTCTACAGCACTCAGCCAGGGGACCGCTCTTCCAGGGAATGCTGAGAACGCGAGACCCAAGAGGCGTGTTTTGGACAGAACAGGAGCAGTCAGTCACCGGGTATAATCAGTGAGATTGATGTGCACACCCACCAGGGATATGCACACAGCGCTGTGTGTTCCTGTGGAGGGCTGTCATTTCGGGCTCTGCTATTGTGAGTTCCTGTGTGGAAGAAGAGAAGCCTTCCAAAGCAACAGAGCACGGCTCTGTGAGTCACTGAAGGCAGTGTTACCCAAGCACACTGCAGCTCAGCGGCTCCACACGTGTCTCCAGCCCAGAGCATGCTGGGACTGCATGCAGACGGCTCATGCATAGAATCAGCCCTCAATTTCTGGCACAGGGGTTCCATTACCATCACGCCTTAGGGTGTTCTGGGAGAGTGAAACACAGGATCGACAGGGTCAAACAATGCATCGCCAGTGCTGGACCCAACACCATATTCAGTGTTGCTGGCGTGCCACAGGTTTCTGCTGGACCAGCAGTCTCCGCATGAGCAGCTCTTCATCCCAGCAGCATGGCGGGAAAACCAGCTGTGAGTGGCACCTTCACTCTGTACACAAACAAAGGCACAGACACTCACAGTCTATGGCTCACAGCAGATATTTGGAGCCCTCTGGCATCCATTCCTGGGAAAGACAACATTCCATTTGCTGGGCTGCTTGGCCCGTCAGTGTTTTGATGAGCTCTCAGAGACTCGGCACTGAGGCTCGAAGTCCTAGTGCCTTTGTCTGAAGTTGCAATAGCGGCACCTTCACCAGCATTCACCAATGCTTCCCCGCACTTCCCCATGCATCCTGCTTTGGGACAGGTGGGGGGAGTCAGGGCGTGAGCGTTGTTTAGCACTGCTCTTAGTCCATCATCCAACGAGGTCAAGCTTCTTTCATTCACTTGGCAAAGGTGTTTTACTGTCTGGCACTTTCTATAAATGTTAAGCTGACAGACTGGAAGATTGAAACTAGACCCCTTTAGCACCATCCTCCCATTTTTATTTATTATTTTTCAGATTAAAAATGTATTTATTTGTTCTGACAGAAGTTTTATAAAGTTTCAGCTGGCTATTATGTATATGAATTTCCTGATCTAAATGACTGGTTTGAAAAACCTTCAGGGTAGATCTTAAATGTCTCCTATTCCTATTTTAATCCCTGCTAATCAGTATTGTTTGTATCCAAGCCATGCAACAACAGATAGCAAAACTAAGATCTTTCCTCTTCTACAGCAACACAATAACTTATGTACGTCCCTCCTCAGCGTTCATCCTACCAGCTGGGATTCCACCAATCAGGCCTCAAGTTGAGTGAGACATCATGGAGATCAGTTCTCAACTGAGGGCAACTCTGGTGGTGAAAAGGTAGGACCACATAGTACTCCCTGGGGGGCATCTGGGGTCAAACGGTGAGGAGAAACACGCACAACGGATTCTGCCTGCGGCTGTCAACTTCAGCCTGAGCAGTGCCTATGGGTGTCAACTGGACCAGAGATGGATTAGGTCTGTCCAGAGATGCAGGGGCTCCGTAGCTCAGGCAAAATTGGTTTAGATCTGTCATTGACCTGCTGACAGAGGTGCATACTGGGAAGGCCACATATGAATCCATTCTGAGGGTGTGCTTGTCTTTTATACT